>NC_136807.1:48444257-48696653 GCF_951216825.1 Electrona antarctica
TGTGTGTGTGTGTGTGTGTGTGTGTGTGTGTGTGTGTGCCTGTGTGTGTGTGTGTGTGTGTGTGTGTGTGCGTGTGCGTGTGCGTGTGCGTGTGTGTGTGTGTCTCTGATAAGCCGGTGAAGTGGTCCAGGGTTCCATATTGTTTGCCATCTGTGCCTGACGGCTACACACAAACCCTTTCTTTGAATCTTATCAGGTAGATATAGAAGCCCTGATCCTCAATGAGGGAGCGAGTGCACATGGAACACGTGTGATGTGAGCTTTTATATGCGTCTCACTCACCCGGTTGTTTTTCCCCTCGTGTGTGTGTGTGCTGTATATAACGTTCCATTACACGTTAAATATACATACAACAGCGGGCTGTTTTTTCAGGCTCCGTCACGCAGATGGTCTGCTGCACTCAGCCAAACGATGGACACAGTCACTGGACCCTGCAACACTACCAGGCCTTGACCGCAGCTAATAGTGCTGCTATAGAGCAGTGCTCTTCAACCCGTTTCATACCAAGGTCCATTATTTATTTGGCATTTGAGCCACAGGCCACCGATTTGACTGAGAGACTGCCATCGCGCAAATTACAGCTTTTCACCAGAGGAGAAAAACACATACTAGAGCATGTCTGAAATAAGTGTCAGAGCTGAAATCGACATGTACATATGAAATAAATGCCCAAACATGTAGCTAGGTGTAATGTTAGGGACCACAGAAGTGAACCTTTCAAGCCCGTTTTCTCTACTTGCTGACATTACTCTATAAGCCATATCTCCAAAACTGATGGGTCAAATTGAACAACCAATATGTCAATTTGAAGCTATGATTCCCTGCTTTCATATGACATGAAAAAACGAAAATTCAAAAAAATCCAATGGCAGTCCCTCAGTCAAATTTAGTCACATTTGATGACATTCAGCCTCTCAGACCCAAAACCTTTTTATTTTGTTATCGTTGAATACGATTTTGTCCACAATTCCATGCTGTATTGATGTGGTAACTAATAGGAGAGACAAACATTGATCAAAATAACAATTATGTTACATGTTCTAATTGTGTAGATGTTTTGTAAATTAAGTAATGCAGATGTCTAACAATAATTAACTAACTCTTGAGAGTGTAAAATGAAACCAACTCTTCATCATTTAGCTGGAGACCACCTGGAACCCCCTCAAGGACCACTGGTTGAAACCACCAAACTACCGCTCTATAGCAATGATTACTATGGGAATATAGAGCTATTTAACACTTATTTTAACCCCCCAAAAAATACAACTTAAAGCACTTTTAACTGAGCGTAATGGATACACGACACGTGTACACTGTCGAGAGTTACAAATGGATAGATTAGCACGTGTGCGCGCGTGTCAGTGTGCATCAGTGTAATTAGGTGATAAAAATGTGTCTCTTCCCTTTTAAAAAGCAAGCCCTTTCCCCCCGAAGTGGAATGGTTTATTGACTTCTGCTGATGACTTAACCATCGTTGTGTCATCATACAAGCACAGTATGCTGTGCGGTTTCACTCCAGCGGTTTTTAAAGGGGAGGTGTGGTGGTGGTGGAAATAAGGGACTGAAAACCTGGACAAGACAGACGTTTTGAAAGCCAGCTGCAGATGTTGGCCTCTGGCTGTCTCCTCTTCTCTTTTTTATTATACCTTTTGCTCACATTTAATATATATATATATATATATATACTGTGTATTCTACATTATATCATCATGCTAAATCATACTAAAGAAGGATGCGGATGTGAATGATTTCACCTTTGAGTCATCGCTATACGCTTGCTTTGACGTCAACGGGGCTATTCCCGGTAGAACCTGTCTATCTCGCTGGTTGGATGTTGTGGTCTATTTTTAGGTATAGCAGGTTAATTTTGTGGTAGGAGGGTGTGTCCACTCATTGTCCCTGAACCTTAATAAGGTCAGTTCCCAGTGGTGGAAACTTGGGTATTTCCAATGTACTATACTTTTGTAGAGATGTAGTGCAGATGTAGCGATGTGACCGATGCTTTGTGAGCTTGCATGTACGTCTCTCATTTTCCAAAGATATTTTTTATAAATGTTAGACATAATGATAACATTCTGCATAATGAGAACTTTTACTTTTGGAAGTGTATTTTGAAGCCACTTTTGTACTTTTACTACATTTTGAGTCCCAGACTTTTACTTATGTTTCTACATTGCAGTATATTAATCCTTTATTTAAGCAAGACATGCGAGTACATTTCCACCACCGCAGGTTCCCCTCTGTTCACAACGTACGCAACTACGCACACGTACACACACACACTTTGCCTCACTTAAGTGAATTCATCCAGCAGTCTGGAGGGTGAATAATGACTCTAGTGAATCAAGCAGGTTTTTCATGCTGCCTGCCTGCTGCCCACACACTGCCAGCCTGGCACTGCCCTCATTTCCATTTCCCCCTCCTCCTCCTCCACCACGGACGGCATCATCACAGGAACGTACGTACTGTACTCCACTGTATACGGTCTGATTTAGCCATTCCGGGGCTGTGCCATGCATGTGAAGGCTGTGTGGATTTATTTTTTAATAGGGATGGAAAGTTCCCGTCCACTTTGGGACAGGCTGCTGAAACACTTTCCCTACCCAGTGGGGAAAAGTTGCCCTGTCCAAATATCATCCTGGAAAAGCCACAGGGTTTTAACCCCGTGGACGGCATGACGACAGACTCGGTCAACCGCCACGGTCCCACACCAGTCCATTTTTACACTCTGGGGAGTTAAGTCAACACACCAGATCATGCTCATATATGTTAAAGTCCCGTTAACCGCTCTGGACCTGGCACATCCCTGTCATTATTTTAGTGTTAAAGCGCTGTAAGCTTTCAGATCTATTTTCGCCAAGTCATTGTATGATGTATACCAGGGGTTTTCAACTGATTATGAACCAGGGACCACCACCCTGACTGAGAATTAACCTGGGGGCCATTGTTGTGTTGGGAGGGGGGATATGGTCGTGGTGTGGGGGAAATAAATTAACCTTCCATATTGAACTCGTGTTGCTGTTCATTGTAACTTATTCTATGAGTACTTGCGATGGATTATGGGCACATTTCCTTAATGGTGACTCAACCAGGCAATCCGGTTTCCCTTGAGATTCTACCTCACTTTTCTGTGGAAGTTCTTGACATCCGACTTCCCAGTAACTGACAACATCGACGCGTCATCATTTGTCACCAGATCATTTACTGCATTGTTGCTCAACTTGTGGTCAATACAATAAATTCAAATATGAATCTTCACTTTTTTGCCAAATTTCGAGGAACAACAGGGGCCGCTGTTTTCCCGAATATTTGATGATGGGATTCTCAGATTGCTAAATGCATGGTCAGGGACCACATGCAACACCTTCACGGACCACCAGTGGTCCACGGACCACCTGTTGAAAACCCATGATGTATACGTATTATGGCTTAACCCATTAAAACAGGGATTTTTGGAGAAAGTGTGAGAACTACTAATTCAGAAGGCATGTGTAGAATCGGGCCTCGGGCCTTAACTGCATAAATGTCCCTGTATTCTGGGCTTGACGAGCCAACAAAACAGCGGATCGATCGGCTATTTTCAGCAAAGATATATGCGGTGCAGAGCAAAAACAGGAGGGGGGCCTAGCATGGAGCCCAGGGGACTCCGGTAAAGTAAGTAAACGGGGGTGTAATTGGTTGAGTGGTTAACCTCGATAGAGAGCATGACCTGAAAGCTTTTCCTTCTTGACATCCATCTTTCTGTGTCACCGGCTCCTTGTTTTTTTCATTACTCTCTCTCTCTCTCTCTCTCTCTCTCTCTCTCTCTCTCTCTCTCTCTCTCTCTCTCTCTCCGTCCCGTCCTCTCACAGCCCCTCTCTCTCTCTCTCTCTCTCTCTCTCTCTCTCTCTCTCTCTCTCCGTCCCGTTCTCTCACAGCCCCTCTCTCTCTACGGGTTATCTCCTTTTCCGTATGTCTGCTGCACTCGTTCTTTCTTATCTGCGCCGCCGACGCACATCAAATAAGTCTCTCCGGCGGTAATTTCCTGCCAGCTGGTGATTGGCCAGATTATTGCGGCTCGACTTCGTCGCTGGGGCTGAAGGTGAACATTACTGCACAGCCACGAGGATATTCTAATTGTAAATGGTGCATTTATATACATATATATAGCGCTTTTGTCCAAAGCGCTTTACATAGATTGTGCATTACATTTACTCAGTCACACAACGATGGCGGATGAAACCATGCGAGGCACCAACCTGCTCATCGGGGACAATCAGGGGTTCAGAGTCTTTCTCAAGGCTATATGTGGCATGCGCCTGGACCACTAGGCCAGTGGGCTCCCCACACTGCCACCGTTGTGTTTTGCTGAACAGTGAACGTCAAGCTCACGGGGTTGATATTGACCGTCAGACATGTAGGCGTTTCCTCCCATCGATCCGTTGTTTAGTAGCAGGTCGAGGATGAGTGAATTGACATCCGCTACATTCTGCATGGGCTATTGATCGGGTGATTAGTTGATTAGGTTCCTTTCTCCTTGTGAAGCTCCTATGAGCGAGGGAAGGCCTGTAAATCTATCCACCCTGTCAGCCAATCTCTCCTGACCCTGCACTCTTAACCACTTAAAACCTACACTATGATGATCGGACACCCCCCAATGTGTCTATCCTTTTGTCCCTCGACACCACCTCTCTTCGCCGGAAACAGCGATCCGCAACAAGCTCACAAAGTGTTTTCTATCACTGGAGTCCTCTAAAGTCTACATGTTATAGTTGGTCATAGTTTACTGTCTTGGCCTCCGTGGAGTTAACCCATTTTGACCTGAGATCAGATTCTAAAAATGTCTTCTACATCCTGACAGTTTTCTGACAAAGCTATGTTTCTATGTCAGTCGTTCTTCGATTTTTCAAAAATAACAGACCTACAAGCTCGTAGCGCGCCACTCGGTGGCGCGCTATGAGCTTGTAGATCTGCTATTTTCCAATAGCTAAAGCATAACATAATGCTAACACCAAAAGGGGTTCCCGCCCAATATGGGTTTTAATACTAATGTTAGTTCAGAGAGGGAGCGGTCTTATCGACCCATCGGTCAGTCTGTGCCCTCTGCCGAGCAGACCATGAATCCATCTCCCAGGGTGCACTGCTTCCACCGCCGCGGCCCGCGAATAAGCAGGGCTGCTTTGTCTTCGATGTCCGTGTTCTCTGTCTGGGTGTACTTAGTTTTTATCTGTACGGCCTTATCTCTCTCTCTCTCTCTCTCTCTCTCTCGCTCTCTCTCCATCCCTCACTCCCAAAGACAGAAGAATGGAGGAGGAGAGGGCATACAGACAGAGACAGAATGAATTGTAAGATAGGGGAGGACAAAAGAGACTATATGAGAGGGAAGAATCTATAGGTTGTACATATAAATAGAATATACTGTGAAGTTGTTTGCACAAAGTTAGTTAGTTAGCAGCTACTGGTGGAGAAAATGCTGCTGGTATATACGATATACAAAGATTATAGGCACATGGACATTTGATGAGGCTCTTGAATCCATTTTATAATCTCCTGCTCTCCTTTGCACTCTTGTCCTTTCTTTAAATCATTTTTTACGTTCTTCTACTGCTGCATTGTCCGAAGGAAGCCAAACACAAATGAGTTCTACTCTTATCTACCTGTATACAAGATGTAACAATAAAGTACAACCTTGAACCTTGAACCTTGAGAGGAGATGAGAAAAGAGCACATAGGAGGAGTGGAGATGGAACGAGTGGAGACGAGTGGAGAGAGGAGAGGAGGCCTGAGTGGAGACGAGTGGAGAGAGGAGAGAGGAGAGGAGGCCTGAGTGAAGACGAGTAGACAGAGGAGAGGAGGCCTGAGTGAAATGAACAAGAGAGACAAAGGGAAGAGGAAAGGAGAGGAGAGGGGAGCGAGAAAGAGAGAGAGAGAGGGCGTGAGGAGGAGGAGGACCGTGCGACGCTCTGATAATAACGAGCAGCAGAAGAGTCCATTCATGGAGAGATCAGAGCAATTAGATCCACGCTCTGAATCCTGGAACATAGAGGGCCATTAACAAGAGCCGGCCATTTAGCTCAGTGGCATCTATTGAGCTATTCTGCCCTTGTGAGACCCTGTGTGTGTGCGTGTGTGTGCGTGTGCGTGCGTGCGTGCGTGTGTGTGTGCGTGTGCGTGTGCGTGTGCGTGTGCGTGTGTGTGTGTGCGTGTGCGTGTGCATGCGTGTGCGTGTCTTTTCTCTCTGCGGCCTATACGAGGAAAGGACAGACAAATGGAGTGTCTGTGAAAAGAGAATAATGCCATTTGTCCACTGTTACCACACCACGTCTTTCACAAGCGAGATGACCGAGAGAAAAGAAATGTTTCATTCGTCTCTCTGCCACGTTAGGATTAGGCTGCTCGCCATTCTCGCTCTCTCTCTCTCTCTCTCTCTCTCTCTCTCTCTCTCTCTCTCTCTCTCTCTCTCTCTCTGTCTGTCTGCAGGCTGGATGGAATCGATGTTGTTCCAAAGCCAGTGGCTCATTTATGCACCGCCGCGTGTCGGTGTCTCGCACGCCGAAAATAGCAATATCTGTAAGCGTACAACGCATCATGGATGTGACACGTGGACAGATTGGACATCGGCTGTTCTTGGTGTGTGAGTAGTCTGAAAACTCACCTCTTCAGACTCCACCGTATAGCCCGTATAGCACTTGCCCTAGCCTCGACGACCTTGCAGGCGTATGCAATGACTAAAATATGTAATATAGATTATTGATCTGGCATTCTAGAGCATTCCTCTTTATAGTTTCAATGTACAGATATTCTACTGTTAGACGGAAGTGTAGGTTTTTTGTTTACTTATGATCCTAGATGACTATTTCAATATATTTGATGTACTGTATTACCTTTGTTCTCGTTACTGTTAAGCCACTCTGGATTAAGAGCGTCTGCTAAAAGTATAAAGTAGGGTCTCTACTGGAGTGTTATAGTGATGTCTATCAGTGCTGCCTCTCTGACTGGTTCTATATACGATGTCTCCAGTGTAGCTCGAGTAGGAAACCATTTGTCGTTAATGAGCCAGAACTGGCCTCGGTGGAGAGAGCACTACAAAGCCAATATGTGGCACACGGCCTGTCCTGGGCTTAGCGGTGCTTACCGTCTGGCTTCGCTATGGTGAACGACACACTGGCGAGGCGCTTGGGACAGTTTGAGATGAAGGATGAGTTTAATCAAGCGCACTTTCAATGTCTAAGTTGACATTTATTGCGGCCCAAATTGAATCACGCATCGATGTCCATTTGGCTCAGTGGATTACATGGTGTGGGGGTGAAGCATTTTTCAATGTCGCCGTCCGTTTGCCTCCAGTCGTTGGGGTTTGGTGTGCAGGCTTCGTTTTACTGGGTTAGGCTTCTCTACAGCCACAGACAGACAAATGATATTACACATGTATCACCGGGAGGAGCCCTTGGTGGTTTATGACCACATCCAAATAGCAATTTGTTGCTGTCGGTTGAAAACCTTGTATGTCCAAAAACGTTCCTTTTGCTTTAGTATTAACCCATTTAGGCCTGACCTCGAATAAAAAAAAAAAATCTTCTAAATCCTCCAGTTTTCTGAAATAAATATTTTCACGATTTTTCAAAAATAGCAGACCTACAAGCTCGTAGCGCGCCACTCGGTGGCGCGCTATGAGCTTGTAGATCTGCTATTTTTCAATAGCTAAATTATAACATAATGTTTAAAACACCAAAAGGGGTTCCCGCCCAAAATGGGTTAAAACATAAAAACATTCATATACATGACGATAGGAGGTTTCTGCCCAACAGCGACAATGTGTTCATTATTTCATCCTATATGTGTATAATATCATTTAATCATTTCACACATACATGATGTCCGATAATTTGACATATCTGACGTGAACTGTGCGTGCTCGCGTCTGTGTGCGCGTGCGAGCCGTGCGTGCGTGCGGCGTGCATGTGTAACTAACGAGGTATTTTGTCTCTGTGTTACGTTCAGTCTGAGGCGAGGGTATATAGGCCGGTGCCAATTAAGATAAATTAAGACGTGACAGGTAAGTGATTTGAGTGAGATTAATTAAGGCGCTGGCAGTCAGATGGCAGCTAATCTGAGACAGTGGGATGTAGTAGACGAGTGGGCCGCTAATATTAGCAGGTAATTGTCAGCCAGAGAGAGAGAGAGAGAGAGAAGAGAGAGAGAAGAGAGAGAGATGGAACAGAGTTGAGCAGCTGCTGCTGAATGAAAGATGAGAGGAGAGGAGAACAGTTGCATTCTGAGGTAGAGGAAAAGGTGAGAGATCTTCTTGTGAACCATGTCGTGTGAATATACGAGAATGAATGTGAACATGAATGCGAGAACATTTTGCAAACCGCGATTCACGTGACCTTGAAGCGACCCTTTCACCACACAGCCACATCGTCGACTCATCTTCTTCAGACGTGGGCGACTTCTTAGAAAACACTCGCAAAGTCTGAGCACACACATTTCCTTTCTTGAGTTGAGTCAGCATGCCTCATTGGCACTTAAGACTCGGAGACACACACACACACACACACACACACACACACACAGACAGTTGCGTTGTCTCATAATGTCTAAGGTTCTTAGGTTCCCCCTGGCGCCCCACACAGCGACTCATCTCCTATTTTCTCTGCAGAGAGGGAGAGAGAGAGAGCCTGAGGCGTCTTCTGGTCTCTGAGCTAAAGCTGCCTGAAATGAAACATCTCCTCCTCCTCAGCCTGATGGATCTGGGAATGCGCCGTTGTCTTCAATTAGCTTTCCGATATGCATCTTATATTACCGGAGAGAGGGATATTTTATTCACTACCTTCCTTTACTCTTCGAAGGGATGTTTTTCTCATGCGTGCCCCGGGGGATAACTGCCACAACGGCTGAGACGTTCTCTCTTTATCTCTGTCTCTCTCTCTGTCTCTCTCTCTCTCTCTCTCTCTCTCTCTCTCTCTCTCTCTCTCTCTCTCTCTCTCTCTCTTTCTTTCTCTCCTCGGCATAGCCTTTTAGCGAATGCCTAACCACTTAAACCCCAGGAATGCTAGGGTTCATGTGGTTGATTTTTTTTTTACAAATGAACTGCTAAAAGTATTCTTCTACCTGTCCCATCTCTCTGCCGTGAGTGTGCCTGTTTTATCTCAGTCATTTCACTCACAGTAAACACCACACACACTCTTGTTTGTTTCATCACATCTGTGTAATGTTCAACAGAGAGGTAAATGGTAAATGGTGCATTTATATATCGCCTTTATCCAAGGCACACACATTCATACACCGATTGCGGCGGAAGCCATGCAAGGTACCAACCAGCACATCAGGAGCAATTTGGGGTTCAGTGTCTTGCCCAAGGACACTTCGACATGTAGACAGGAGGAGCCGGGATTCGAACCGCCGACCCATGGATCATTGGACGACCTGCTCTACCTCTTGAGCCACAGTCGCCCGAGGGAGGGTGGTGTTATCGTGGATAAAGCACTCGTGAACCACACATGGTTCTCTGTGAAGTGAATAACAGGATATGGAAGGGAAAGGTATTGCTTAGACTCTAAGCACTACCTTTCCCTTCCATATCCTCTAAGCCTCGGAGGGATGGTGGCTGCAAAACCACAGCTCTGCCTCCCGGAGAGACAAGACGCTGAGCGTTCATCTCTGCATGAGGCGTTCACACACACAGGAATGAATGACATGCACATGTGTGCTGCACAGCAG
Organism: Electrona antarctica; assembly: GCF_951216825.1. NCBI lineage: Eukaryota > Metazoa > Chordata > Actinopteri > Myctophiformes > Myctophidae > Electrona > Electrona antarctica. The sequence continues at coordinate 48,453,954 of NC_136807.1, forward strand.
CACAGTACAGAGCAGTACGCATTTCTGTAGCCTTAAAGTCACAGATGCTGCAACAACTAAACATTTGTTCAAAGATTGTTGGACAACCACTTCAGAGGCTCTATACATCCACTTATGATAACAGCATCCTAAGGTTAGCAAGGAATATCACCTCTAATACTAGCCATGTCTTGTATGGAGAGTATAGGTTGCTGCCTTCAGGAAGGAGATATGGTGTTCCAGCATACAATAAGGTCAGACTGAAGAGGTCTTTTGTCCATCAATCAACTCTGAGGCGTAATCAGGATTTTGGCCAGAACTAGACTGAGCTAGCTAGCTTTGTCCTGTGTTATGTCAAATGTGTATATGTGTTGCATACAAGGCCGCTGGGTCGCAAAACGAATTTCAGTGCGAACTGACAATAAAGTAATATATCATATCATATATCATATCATGCAACACGCACAAATACACTTTTTCCCCCCACCTATACGCTACATGTGTGACATGTTTGGTCACCTTGTGAGGTATGCTGTGTTTATGTGTCTGGAGGACAGAATCATGGTCGTCGAAACACTGCAAGATGCAGTCACAAGACTTTACAGGCGTGTGGTTAAGATCATAGAGAAACTTTGCAGGCGTGTTGTTCACAAAAGTTTAAGATAGGTGTGATCAGAGCATTGGTGCTGGAAGTAGTGGCTGGTTTGGGTCGTGTGGATAATTATATGATACATTATGTCACTACTAGCAGCTTACACAAACATGAAATTCCCCATTGACAATGAATGGAGAATTTACGTCGTGGACGAGCAAATCTGCTATTTTCATCCTATACACAAAGATTAAATTCCCATTGACGATGAATGTAGAATTGACGTGGCGTCCCAGAGAAAGAAGAGGTTGACGCTCACTGGTCTAGACATCCAGAGGCAGAATGGGTAAGGGGCATGGATGGACCCCCACCCTCTCCACCACCCTTACCCCTCTGTCAGTTCCCCCCCCCTCCCCCCCCTGGGGCACCGTGTGTGTGTGACCCACACAGGCACCCATCCGGAAGACCCTCGCTCCACCCTTATCCCCCCCACTGCCCACACACACACACACACACACACACACACACACACACACACCCACACACACACACACACACACACACACTCACACACACACACACACACACACACACACACACACACACACACACACACACACACACACACACATTCTCCATAGATCAGCCCATTCCCTATACCTACATATGCACTACCCACGCCATCCCACCCCCGACTCCCTGACCGTGACCTATTTACATATATAAACGCACACACCACACACACACACGAGCGCACGCGCGCACACACACACACACACACACACACACACACACACACACACACACACACACACACACACACACACACACACACACACACACACACACACACACACACACACGTACACACACACACGCAGCCATGCCCAAATACAATTTCCAGATGAGCCCTGTAAAGCCCCCCCAAGCCTATTAAACCCCTATTTACTGGAATCATACTTCTGAATAACAGGTTAAAGAGATACTTCTATATGAATATTACCAAGACCTAGATTTCAGGCGATTTCAGAATTTTTTCCTATTATTAGTTTAACGATCTTGTTGTTGAGACGACATCGGATACATATTATTATTATTATTATTATTATACCGCTGAGTGTCCCAGACAGTAGCTGCTTGGATGGATGTCTGGCTCGGTTAATCATGGATAATATTGTCGTTAGAGATTTGACGTGTGGCTGTATAGCGTACGTCCACTGTACAAACAGCCCTGATCCATGCTGATAATGCATTAGCGCGGCAGGGTTTTCTACACGTCTTGCGAGAGAGCGGCGGGGAGTGCAGAAGTATTCGAAAAGACAGACTTCTGTCTGTGGCGCATACGCACGCGGGCAGGCACAAATGCTGAGATTGTACAAAATGGACCCTCTTATCCTGACAGTTTTCTGAAAAAGCTATGTTTCTATGTGTCAGTCGTTCTTCGATTTTTCAAAAATAGCAGATCTACAAGCTCGTAGCGCGCCACTCGGTGGCGCGCTATGAGCTTGTAGATCTGCTATTTTTCAATAGCTAAAGCATAACATAATGCTAACACCAAAAGGGGTTCCCGCCCCAAAATGGGTTATCAACACTGTTGTATGTACTATGTCTGTTACATATATCAGATTTGATATTGTTGCGGCTGTACAGAAACCTTGTATCTCCATATTTCATATTTCATATTTGTATTATATTTTCATATTATGTTTTACTTCCTTTTCCTTTCCCTTTTCCTTCCTATTTTATACTTATAAGGTATGACAGGGTCACGCAAAAGTATCGAAATATTGAACCAATAAAATGTATTAACATGAGCTTGAGACAAAAAAAAAACTTTTATTTTGAAGGTTTACGGTAGCGACGATATATGCATTTATAGCTGACATATGTGACTGTCTGATACGGTACTATTTTAACGTACTTATGCATTTGTTTGCATAAGTGCGGGTTGATTAAACGCGGCGTCGTGACTAGACTAACAGCCTGCAGTCTTATGTGCATGTAATATTATGTGTGAAAGTTATGTATGGAATGTTACGACGTAGCGCAGTCAATGCTGTGAACAAAGTCTTGTCTATGAATATTTGATCAAAAGGAGCTTTTACTGATTACACTGACTGGACTGCTGGCCTGCATGGTCAAACTGCAGCACACGTTCAGCAAACTGGCACAGATTGCATTTGCTCATTAAGAAATTTTTTGGGTACGCGCGGATGCTGTGTGGAGCTAATCGGTTGTACCTAAAATAGGATGCATGCCTCCTGTGTAATGTATGCCCCAGCCTGTTTGCTGTTGTAGATGGCTTAGATTTAACGAGGCTAATTACCACATCCTGGCTCATGTTATGATACTTTTTGTCCACCGTTTAGTGTATTACTGCAGCGATGCGAGTGTACGGACTCCTGAATCGCTACCCCCCCTGACCTCCTGTCTAGCATCAGAGACAGTGTAAAGACTCCTGAATCGCTACCCCCCATGACCTCCTGTCTAGCATCAGAGACAGTGTATAGACTCCTGAATCGCTACCCCACCTGACCTCCTGTCTAGCATCAGAGACAGTGTATAGACTCCTGAATCGCTACCCCCATGACCTCCTGTCTAGCATCAGAGACAGTGTACAGACTCCTGAATCGCTACCCCCATGACCTCCTGTCTAGCATCAGAGACAGTGTATAGACTCCTGAATCGCTACCCCCATGACCTCCTGTCTAGCATCAGAGTGTAAAGACTCCTGAATCGCTACCCCCCATGACCTCCTGTCTAGCATCAGAGACAGTGTACAGACTCCTGAATCGCTACCCCCATGACCTCCTGTCTAGCATCAGAGACAGTGTACAGACTCCTGAATCGCTACCCCCCATGACCTCCTGTCTAGCATCAGAGACAGTGTAAAGACTCCTGAATCGCTACCCCCCATGACCTCCTGTCTAGCATCAGAGACAGTGTACGGACTCCTGAATCGCTACCCCCATGACCTCCTGTCTAGCATCAGAGACAGTGTACAGACTCCTGAATCGCTACCCCTCATGACCTCCTGTCTAGCATCAGAGACAGTGTATAGACTCCTGAATCGCTACCCCCCATGACCTCCTGTCTAGCATCAGAGACAGTGTACAGACTCCTGAATCGCTACCCCACCTGACCTCCTGTCTAGCATCAGAGACAGTGTATAGACTCCTGAATCGCTACCCCCCATGACCTCCTGTCTAGCATCAGAGACAGTGTACAGACTCCTGAATCGCTACCCCCCATGACCTCCTGTCTAGCATCAGAGACAGTGTACAGACTCCTGAATCGCTACCCCCCATGACCTCCTGTCTAGCATCAGAGACAGTGTACAGACTCCTGAATCGCTACCCCCCATGCCCTCCTGTCTAGCATCAGAGTGTACAGACTCCTGAATCGCTACCCTCCTGTCTACATGTCGAAGTGTCCTTGGGCAAGACACTGAACCCCAAATTGCTCCCGATGTGCTGGTTGGTACCTTGCATGGCTTCCGCCACAATCGGTGTGTGAATGGGTGAATGTAATGCACTGTAAAGCGCTGTAAAGCGCCTTGGATAAAGGCGCTATATAAATGCACCATTTACCATTTACCATTACCCCCCTGACCTCCTGTCTAGCATCAGCGTGTTAGACTCCTGAATCGCTACCCCCATGACCAGCCTCAGAGTGTAAAGACTCCTGATGCACTGTGTGAGTGTCCATGTAACGTCTGGGTTTCCGAGGCTAGTGATACGGTGACCACCGGAAACCACAACATGACGTCGCGCTGCGGTGATACGAGACTCACCGCTCACCCAAACACATCTCTCTGTTTTTACTAACCACCGTTTCTGTGGTCACCTCATCACCTAAAACTGTATGAATAGTCCTTACTTTACAGTATTGTATTGTACAGTATTACAGTATATCTATATGTTCTGATGTATTGTCGTTGTGTTGTTGTTTGTGTCTGTTTGCAGCTGGGACGAGAGCAGCTCCATCAGCAGCGGTTTGAGTGACGGCTCGGACAACCTCAGCTCCGAGGAGTTCAACACGAGTCCCACCCTCAACTCCCTTCCCACCACTCCCATTGGCTCCCGCAGAAACTCAGCTGTGGTGGTAAGTGCAACGCACGCACTCACTCACACACACGCACACGCACGCACACACACATTGACACAGCTGTGTGGTGTTGATGGATTGGCCACAGAACAGCGGCAAACTGTTAATCCAGAGCAGTATTGATGAGGCGCTGAGTGATTTGTAATACACACTCTATCAACATGTTCTAGTGAGGAGAAGAACATGCACACACATGCTCACTCTCTCTCTCTGTCTCTATCTCTCTCTCTCTCTCTGTCTCTCTCTCTCATGCACACATGCACACACGCATGCACGCACACACACAAAAGGAGCTAATAGGACACTATGTCCTGCAGGAATCATGGACCCATGCAGGCTGGTTGTGTATTCAAGGCACGCACGGCGATGTTTATCACCTCTGCAGTGATCGATATGCAGCATGATGCAGAGATGCACCATGTGCATGGCTGCATGATGCAGAGATGCAGAGATGCACCGTGTGCATGGCTGCATGATGCAGAGATGCACCATGTGCATGGCTGCATGATGCAGAGATGCACCATGTGCATGGCTGCATGATGCAGAGATGCAGAGATGCACCGTGTGCATGGCTGCATGCTGCAGAGATGCACAGTGTGCACGGCTGCATGCTGCAGAGATGCACCGTGTGCACGGCTGCATGCTGCAGAGATGCACCGTGTGCACGGCTGCATGCTGCAGAGATGCACCGTGTGCATGGCTGCATGCTGCAGAGATGCACCGTGTGCACGGCTGCATGCTGCAGAGATGCACCGTGTGCACGGCTGCATGCTGCAGAGATGCACCGTGTGCACGGCTGCATGCTGCAGAGGTGCACCGTGTGCACGGCTGCATGCTGCAGAGATGCACCGTGTGCATGGCTGCATGCTGCAGAGATGCACCGTGTGCATGGCTGCATGATGCATAGATGCAGAGATGCACCATGCGACCATGAGGACGCTGCATTGCTTTAGTTTAGTGCATTCCTTCCTGAGGATTATATATCGGAGTATTTCTGTACGTTGGTGCAGTGGATTAGAGCCCTTGAAAATCTAGAAAGCGCTCGCGGGAGTCGCGGCCCGCCCGTCTGATCACTTGACATGGCAGTGGGTGCATTTATTGATTGATTGATTGATTGAATACTGTATTAGACAGAAATGCAACAGAGTATAGTCAGACACTTGGTCTAAAAGCATAGAACCAAAAACAACTCGTTGCGGTCTTGTTTTCATTTGGGTCCTGAATCACAAAGAGCACGTTTGTTTTCAGTTATCAATCAAGCAATCCTAAATCGTTCCTTTATTGGTATCACAATGAAAACTCATTGTTCTGTTTTTAAAGAAAAAAAAAACATTTTCTTGTTATCATTGAAATCTTAGTGCTTTGCCAATAATTTTTTTGGGGCCCGCCTTCAATACCCTCCTGGCCAACCAGTGGGCCTCGGCCCACAGGTTGAGACTTGAGAACCAGTGCTGTAGTGGAGCGTTTCAAGGCTGTGATTCTCTCAGCTTCCTCCCACCCAGGGATCTGTCTGTAACTGTGGTGCCAGACTGCTTCTGTAGGTGTGTGTGTGTGTGTGTGTGTGTGTGTGTTTATTTGTACGTGCATTTTCCCAATCTGTCTGATGTAGGTCACACCTCCACATTAGTGTGGGCTGTATGGATGAAGTGGTGGGAGTTGAGAGAGAGAGACGGGGGGAGAGAGAGAGAGAGAGAGAGAGACGGAGAGAGAGAGAGAGACATACAGAGAGAGAGAGAGAGGAGAATCGGGGTAACCATGGCAACCTACACACGGGGATGCTGAGATTGCGGAACGGGCCTTTGTCTTTTCGTTGTACTGAAGGACATGACTGGAACACAACCATCTGTACAAGTGTACATACAGTATAGATAATCACGCACGCACGCACGCACACACTCACACATGAACGCACGCATGCGCGCACACACACATGAATACACGCAGGCCTACATTACACACAGAGCCATCTGCAGCCCTGCATCCGGGCCAGTCAGCCGGACGAAAACCGGGGCACCTCCCTCCTCCTCCAAGCCTTGTTGTGGTAGTCATAGTAACCCCCCCCCTACAGCATCATTACCATGGTAACCAGGCATCATCAGCCCACGTCCCACCTCGGTCTGATAGTGTTCCAAAAAGGAAACAATGTTCAATGTTCCCCTTTTTCTTTTTCTTCTTCTTAACCAGTTAGAATCGTAGAATCCTTCAGTGGTCAGTCATCCACCTGTAACTGTATAAGGACTGTCACAAGTTACTGGACCATAGACTTATAATTACTAATTAGTACTTAATACTTATACTTACTTGTGTTTTTTGGCATTAGGTGGCCTATAAAACTGAGAGTGTATACAATCTAATCTCTCTCAAAGTATACGTTTTCCTTCTTATTTTAAAGATTTATTTGGGGTTTGTATGCCTTTATTGATAGTACAGTAGGTAGACATGAAACAGGGAGAGAGAGAGATGGGGAGTGGTAAATTATGAGTATTAATTAAACTCCTTGGGTCCATAACAGTGGACCCATATGACCATTTTATTACAGTTACGTTTATGTGTTCCTCAACCCCCCCCCCCCCCCCCCACACACACACACACCCCCGGTGACTCAATAAGCAAGAGAATGCCTGTGAGGAAATTACAATGTTTTATCAACATTGTGCAGTCCTTTTGTTCTAGCACACACACACACACACACACACACACACACACACACACACACACACACACACACACGCAAACGCACACACACACACACACACACACGCACACGCACGTGCAGTGCTCCTACACATTCCTGGTGCGATGTGAACCTGTCCATGGGGGTCTATTGGTTTTAATAAAAAGAGGAATTCAACATATGAGTCTCCAGGGCAACTGGCGTGTTCAATGTGTATACTGAGCATGGAACTGTGACGCACGCACGCACGCACGCACGCACGCACGCACGCACGCACGCACGCACGCACGCACGCACGCACGCACGCACACACGCACGCACGCACGCACGCACGCACGCACGCACGCACGCACGCATGCACGCGTGCGCACACACACAGGGCCTCTGGGCTCTGTGTGTAACCGTTGCACCACATTGCAGACACCTTGTTGAGCCTAAAGCAGAATTTCCCTCAGGCCCTTCCTTCTCCACCGGGGTTGAACCGGTTTGCTTTTTTTTTCCCCCTTCCTAATATTGAACCTGTTCAATAGTTGTTTCCACTGAAAATTAATTGAACCAAAAAATAGCCACCGGTTCCATGAAAGCACCAGGGTTCTAATAATTCAGAATGGAACCAGTTCTAGAACGAACCAGTTGTTTTAGTGGAAAAGGAGCCTCTGAGAGTGTACACACCCCCCATTTGTACACTCTCAGAGTTATGGTGGTCACTGAAATTAAAAAGTTGAGAATCACTGGTATTGTAATTGTATATCTGGTTCCTCAATGTCTGATCCGGTTTCCCCAGTCCCGGACCCCAACCCTACGTAGGTAGAGGGTTGTGTAGTTAGTCCCAACCCTAAGTAGGTAGAGGGTTGTGTTGTGTAGTTAGTCCCAACCCTACGTAGGTAGAGGGTTGGGTTGTGTAGTTAGTCCCAACCCTACGTAGATAGAGGGTTGTGTTGTGTAGTTAGTCCCAACCCTACGTAGGTAGAGGGTTGTGTTGTGTAGTTAGTCCCAACCCTACATAGGTAGAGGGTTGGGTTGTGTAGTTAGTCCCAACCCTACGTAGGTAGAGGGTTGTGTAGTTAGTCCCAACCCTACATAGGTAGAGGGTTGGGTTGTGTAGTTAGTCCCAACCCTACGTAGGTAGAGGGTTGTGTTGTGTAGTTAGTCCCAACCCTACGTAGGTAGAGGGTTGGGTTGTGTAGTTAGTCCCAACCCTACGTAGGTAGAGGGTTGTGTAGTTAGTCCCAACCCTACGTAGGTAGAGGGTTGTGTAGTTAGTCCCAACCCTACGTAGGTAGAGGGTTGTGTTGTGTAGTTAGTCCCAACCCTAAGTAGGTAGAGGGTTGTGTTGTGTAGTTAGTCCCAACCCTACGTAGGTAGAGGGTTGTGTAGTTATTCCCAACCCTACGTAGGTAGAGGGTTGTGTAGTTAGTCCCAACCCTAAGTAGGTAGAGGGTTGTGTTGTGTAGTTAGTCCCAACCCTACGTAGGTAGAGGGTTGTGTAGTTAGTCCCAACCCTACGTAGGTAGAGGGTTGTGTAGTTAGTCCCAACCCTACGTAGGTAGAGGGTTGTGTAGTTAGTCCCAACCCTACGTAGGTAGAGGGTTGGGTTGTGTAGTTAGTCCCAACCCTACGTAGGTAGAGGGTTGTGTAGTTAGTCCCAACCCTAAGTAGGTAGAGGGTTGTGTTGTGTAGTTAGTCCCAACCCTACGTAGGTAGAGGGTTGTGTAGTTAGTCCCAACCCTACGTAGGTAGAGGGTTGTGTAGTTAGTCCCAACCCTACGTAGGTAGAGGGTTGTGTAGTTAGTCCCAACCCTACGTAGGTAGAGGGTTGGGTTGTGTAGTTAGTCCCAACCCTACGTAGGTAGAGGGTTGGGTTGTGTAGTTAGTCCCAACCCTACGTAGGTAGAGGGTTGTGTAGTTAGTCCCAACCCTACGTAGGTAGAGGGTTGTGTAGTTAGTCCCAACCCTACGTAGGTAGAGGGTTGTGTAGTTAGTCCCAACCCTACGTAGGTAGAGGGTTGTGTAGTTAGTCCCAACCCTACGTAGGTAGAGGGTTGTGTAGTTAGTCCCAACCCTACGTAGGTAGAGGGTTGTGTAGTTAGTCCCAACCCTACGTAGGTAGAGGGTTGTGTAGTTAGTCCCAACCCTACGTAGGTAGAGGGTTGTGTAGTTAGTCCCAACCCTACGTAGGTAGAGGGTTGTGTTGTGTAGTTAGTCCCAACCCTACGTAGGTAGAGGGTTGTGTTGTGTAGTTAGTCCCAACCCTACGTAGGTAGAGGGTTGTGTAGTTATTCCCAACCCTACGTAGGTAGAGGGTTGTGTTGTGTAGTTAGTCCCAACCCTACGTAGGTAGAGGGTTGTGTAGTTATTCCCAACCCTACGTAGGTAGAGGGTTGTGTAGTTAGTCCCAACCCTACGTAGGTAGAGGGTTGTGTTGTGTAGTTAGTCCCAACCCTACGTAGGTAGAGGGTTGTGTTGTGTAGTTAGTCCCAACCCTACATAGGTAGAGGGTTGTGTAGTTAGTCCCAGCCCTACGTAGGTAGAGGGTTGTGTAGTTAGTCTCAACCCTACGTAGGTAGAGGGTTGTGTAGTTAGTCCCAACCCTACATAGGTAGAGGGTTGTGTAGTTAGTCCCAACCCTACATAGGTAGAGGGTTGTGTAGTTAGTCCCAACCCTACATAGGTAGAGGGTTGTGTAGTTAGTCCCAACCCTACATAGGTAGAGGGTTGTGTAGTTAGTCCCAGCCCTACGTAGGTAGAGGGTTGTGTAGTTAGTCCCAACCCTACATAGGTAGAGGGTTGTGTAGTTAGTCCCAGCCCTACGTAGGTAGAGGGTTGTGTAGTTATTCCCAACCCTACGTAGGTAGAGGGTTGTGTAGTTAGTCCCAACCCTACATAGGTAGAGGGTTGTGTAGTTAGTCCCAGCCCTACGTAGGTAGAGGGTTGTGTAGTTAGTCCCAACCCTACGTAGGTAGAGGGTTGTGTAGTTAGTCCCAACCCTACGTAGGTAGAGGGTTGTGTAGTTAGTCCCAACCCTACGTAGGTAGAGGGTTGGGTTGTGTAGTTACGTTGCTGTGATGTTCCAAATATTGTTGAGATATTTTCAATACGTAGGTGATCCGGTTTATTCGAAAATTGACCAATATTTAGACTTGCATCATGTCAAGGCAACTTACACAACCCCAAACCTCCACCTTTAATAGTAATAATAATAAACAGGTTCCAAATATTGAGAACATAATAAATAGAAAGCAAAACCAGTGTGAAGAATGAAAAGCTGTGTGTGCGACACAGGGGGAATCAGAGTGGGACATGAACCCTGGTTATTGACAGAGGGAGAGGGTCTGAGTGTAGGTTGACCCCAGCGACCTGCAGACACTAACCTTATCAGCCTGCATGAGAACTGAGACCCTCCTGACCCCAATATGAACACGCACACTCATGCACACGCAGACATGCACGCACACGCACACACACACGCAAATTGTCATGATTTAGAAAACGTTTTTATTTTATTTCGACGTCAGGCCTGAATGGGTTAAATGATGTACAGTACTGACACATGTGGCCCTATATATCTTGGGCGTGCCTTAACCTTTATCCCTAAACCCTTTGCCATATTTTTTTTTTAAATAGTTCAACATGATGACATGATTATTATGGGCACATGTCCTAATAATGATGACTCAATCAGGCAAGCTGGTACACTTCACCCTTCTTGAGATTTTAACTGTCTTTTCTGTGGAATTGCTTAACATCAGACTTCCCAGTAATTCCTGTTCCGTGCAAAGAAAATACAAAATCTTCACTTTGCTACATTACTAAATGCATGGTCAGGGACCACATGCAATACCTCCACGGACCACCAGTGGTCCACGGACCACCTGTTGAAAACCCCTGACTCTAACTCAAACATGACCTCTTCACATTTCCTACAGATTAGTGTTTAACATTCTTCCTTCCTTATCCTTATTGGATTACCTTTGGAGTTCAATGTTTATTTTCCCTGCTCAGTGTGTATGTGTCTCACATATCCTCCACGTATGTGTGTGTGTGTGTGTGTGTGTGTTTGAGTGCACGTGTAAGAGATATATCTGCATGGGTGGCATCTGTATATGTGTGTTTGTATTTGAGCGTACATGTGCGCACATGCGTGTTGGTGTCGACACATGTGTGTGTGTGTGTGTGTTCTATCTCTTTTAAACAGCATGTGGCGTGCTGGCGCGGTCTCCTTGCCTTTGAAGTGTCCAAACAGAGCGTGAGATGAGAGCTTTCAGAGACAACACTGACCCAGTTATTGGCTCTGAAAGATCACAGGCTGCGGATCATCTTAGATTTTCCTGGACAGAGAAGCAGAACAGTCTAGACTTTCCCCCAATTCCGAGTTCGGACTTCGCGTGAAATCACCAAAGACGTGACGCAAGAATGTACATTTTAAAACATCTTTAAAGGTAGTTGCTGTATCATGTACAGTAGTTTTATGTGCAGAGATCACTCGATACCAGGAATACACATATGATTACTAGTCTTTAACACTTTGACTGCAGGATTCATAGCATTTTTCACCAACCTTTGAAAGATCATGAGGATGTCCATTACGAATGCATTGTGTGGTGTTTTTCCCACCGGATCATACAAGCTTGGGAAAGTCGTTTTTTTCCCCCCGGTCATGTGATCGACGTGTCACGTGGTGTGCCGGGGAACTCCAGGAACCAATGGTGACCCATAGATTAGCGAACAGCGCCGCCAATGAGTTAAGGTGGTTGAATACAATTTGACATCTCTCTCTCTCTCTCTCGCTCTCTCGCTCTCTCTCTCTCTCTCTCTCTCTCTCTCTCTCTCTCTCTCTCTCTCCAGCTGCGTACGGACGCAGAGAAGAGGTGCCTGGTGGACAGCGGTCTGTCCTGGGACATTGACAACACCACGTCGGGCCGAGGGAAGAGCCTGGGCGGAGGAGGCGGAGTCGGAGGCGGGGTCTATGACACGGGCAGCCTGAAGACGGAGGCGGCCCACAAATGGAAGAAGACGCAGCAGCAGCAGCGGGCGCCGCCGCAGGGGGAGGGGCTAATGGAGGGAGGAGGCAGGGAGCTGAAGAAGCCCCAGAGCCTGCTGGGACAGTCCAACGCCTTGAGGAAAGGAGGGCGCAACCCACCCGTGGGCATCACCTCGCCCATCACGCACACACCGCCGCCGCAGAGTGGGATGAAACTGGCAGGTGAGCACCGGGGCCAGTACGCACGCACGCACGCAAGCACGCACGCGTGCGCACACACACACACGCGCACACACAGGTCAAAAGTGGTTAAAGATTGAGTGCCGTGTCTTTTTTTTACCCTAAAACATGATCGTCAGATATTATTGTCACTCCCACCATGCAGTTCATTAAGTACGCCTGGTTTGCCTGGTGGGTGGTTGAACCTCAACCTGAACTGAAGCCGCACCCACAGCTGTTGTTGTATGATAAAGGGGGAGGGGGATGATATTGTGATGTCACTATATCACAGTTTTTTTCTTTGGCACGTTTGACTGTCAAGGTTTCAGCCTCCCGGTAGAAACCCTAAATACAAAGGGAAGACGACATTGCCCATAACAACCACAGCAAGGGGTCTAATGAAGTACTGTCACCTCATAAACACATGAAAAACTGGAAAAGATACCCAAACATCACGGCACTCCATCTTTAAGTGTGTCTGTGTGTTTTATTATTTATTTAAGTTCAATTAATCACTGTATCAACAACAGCTTGTGACACTAATAATAACTACATTGGATCTATTGGAACTCTGGTTATTTTTCTATTCCCTACAAAACAACATACATATCGTCGCGCACAAATCTTGTATCTCCAAATTCTGTCTTTTTATGTGTTTTCGTAAATTCATGTCCTGCTTTGTCCTACTGGCACGGAGTGTGGCACGTTGTGACTGTGATCTTGTAGATCCACTCTTTTACTCTTTTAAAATGTTTCAATAAAACGGAACGGTTTTGGACTTGCACGCTTTCCACCCGACAACAACGATACACACACACACACACACACACACACACACACACACACACACACACACACACACACACACACACACACACACACACACGTACGCACACAACACACACACACCCGTGCGGTGGCTTTGCCGGCGTCGACAGTGATGCACGCCCTCGTGACCTCATACATCTGCCTGTCATTCTCGGTGGTTTCTCAGGGAGTCGAGCTGCCTCGATCCTAGACTTGTTTTTCTGCTGACACTGTACATATGTTAGCCACCATCAGAGCACCGCCGATGTCACGTGCACACGCGCGTGTCAGGAGAGACGGTCGCGTGTGTCCCCAAGTGTGTGCCTCTCTGTGTGTGTGTGTGTGTGCTAGTGTGTGTTTTTGTGTGTGTTTGTGTGTGAGTGTGTGTGTGAGTGTGAGAGAGAGAGGGGGGAGGGAGACAGACAGACAGACCAAGGGCCTGTCTCTTTGCATGGTGTAGACAGCATGATGAACATCTAGTCTATCCCCGAAAATATTGCTCTTCCCTGGGCTTTGCACTGTCTATCCCACAGTGGCACGGTGCCTTAGCCACACACGTGCACACACACACACACACACACACACACACACACACACACACACACACACACACACCCTCAGCCAACCCTCAGAAACCGACGCATTTGGAGCCTATAGGCTTGCGGAGCCCCCTCCGACATCAGAAGATGTCTGAGTGTGTTTGGGTCGACATAAGACGGACCGTCATCGTCATCACCACATCTCATGCGACAACAGTCTTTTCCAATCTGCCTTTTCTTAACCCATTCTGGGCGGGAACCCCTTTTGGTGTTCTAAACACCGAGTGGCACGCTACGAGCTCGTAGGTCTGCTATTTTTTGAAAAATCGTGAAAATGTGCCTCAAATAATTTCATCAGAGTGAAAGTTTCTAACTCAAATCTTTCCTTTGGGCGGGGGGGGGGGGGGGGGGGGGGGGGGGGGGTTCCTGGAACAACATCTTTTCAGATGGGGGTCGGCAGCCAAATACATATAATTCTAGGGGTCCTTGACATAAAATATTGAGCACCACTGATACAGAAACATGAAGTATTTCAGAAAACTGTCAGGATTTAGAAGCAATTTTTTTTTTAGAATCGGCCTCAGGTCTAAATGGGTTAAATCCAATAAGGGAGTGATTGGAGCTCTGGAACCTGGTGGCAGATTGAGCGTGCGTGCCTGCGTGCCACACGTTCATACAGCGCTGCTGGCACCCAGAGCAACACTAGCCTGGCAACATCTATCACAGCCTGGGCACGTCGGCCATGTCTGTCACTTCAACAGCTGGCAAAAACACAGGACAGCGCGCACGGTTAGACGCACGCACACGCACACACGCACACACACATACACACACACGCACGCACGCACGCACAGCTGGCAGGACAAACATGTTTTTTTTGTTTATTCAGCCACTGACTGACTGTCTATCTTAGCCTAGCATACAATGCCACCACAGCTAATATCCTGTTGTGTGTGTGTGTGTGTGTGTGTGTGTGTGTGTGTGTGTGTGTGTGTGTGTGTGTGTGTGTGTGTGTGTGTGTGTGTGTGTGTGTGTGCGCGTCCTTCCGTGTGTGTGTTTGTGTGTGTGTGCGTGCGTCCGTGTGTTTGTGTAGTTACGGAAATAACACACAGATGGTGTACTTAAAAGGCAGCTGCACAATCCCCGCCATTGTGCTTTTCGTGTGTGTGTGTGTGTGTGTGTGTGTGTGTGTGTGTGTGTGTGTGTGTGTGTGTGTGTGTGTGTGTGTGTGTGTGTGTGTGTGTGTGTGTGTGTGTGTGTGTGTGTGTGTGCACCTTTCAATGTGTCAGGCAAAAGGGTTGCCACACACACACACACACACACACACACACACACACACACACACACACAGTTATTTATCCCGTAGTTTTTTGGCTCTATGCTTTTCTTTTATAAATTCTAGCCATCCGGTACAAAAATAAAGCTCAGATGAGAAAGGCAGTGCCACTGGGCAGGAAAGCGTGTGTGTGCGTGTGTGTGTGTGTGTGTGTGTGTGTGTGTGTGTGTGCGTGTGCGTGCGTGCGTGCGTGTCATGCTGGTTGGCAGGAAGGGAGTGGGTGGCGATGGGCGTTTTGATACATGGCACCAATCTCTACAGGCCTAGAGGGTGGAGGGTGGCCTACTGCAGCTGGGGATGAATGTGGTAGAGAGACAAGCACACTGAGAGTGTCTGTGGAACTGAGAGAGAGAGAGAGGGGGGGGGGGAGAGAGAGAGAGAGGTGTAAAGAGATATTTTAAATCATCAAGAGACTTGTTATGAAAACCATATAACATGGACAAACTTGTGTGCGTGTGCGTGTGCGTGTGTGCGTGTGTGTGTGTGTGTGTGTGTGTGTGTGTGCTTTTAGTACGTGTGTTGCGTGACGTTATAGACGAGTGCTCTGTGAAAAGCATCTTCATTCCATGTCATTCAGTTTTCCACAGTCCCACCACAAAGCATGTAGCCCTAGATGGAAGAAGCTTTGGGATTTGGGTTGATATAACGTGTCATTTTCCTTCAAGAGCCACTACATTACAGCTGTAGGAATGTTCCTGTCCGCCTGTCCATTTTTAGTTTTAGTCTCGTCTGTCTGTCTGTCTTGACTTGTTTGTTCTTCAACCTGCTCTCGGATATCTCTCATCTTCAGTGGTGGTGAAAAAGTACTCAAATGTTTTACTTAAGTAAAAGTATCAATACTGCAATATAGAAATACTTGTAAAAGTAAAAAGTAAAAGTCCGGAATTCAAAATTTTACTGAGTAAAAGTACACAGTCTTCTGTGTAGAAAGTAGAGCATTGGTTCTCTGACACTAGTGCAAAACGGATACAAAACTCATACGTAGATTTTTCAAAATTGTCATGACAATGCGTTGTGAACTCGTAGATCTTTTCTTTTTTTTTTAAGAAAATTTGACTAGAACATTTGGTCATGATTTCTTTCCCGGGTCGATTTGTTGATGTAAAAATCAGACCCGTCTGAACTGAGTAGCGGTGCTGTACTACTGTACTATACTGTACTGTACTGTCACTGTACTGTCACACCCGAAATCACGTAATGGCTGCTAAAACTCAGCTTCCCATCATGCACCTGTGCACAGTGTGAAGCTCAACAGCGCCACTTTGTCACCTGTTGGTACTCTAGACAGACAGACAGACAGACAGACAGACAGACAGACAGACAGACAGACAGACAGACAGACAGACATAGGGAGGGACCCACATTGCTGTTCAATGGAGTGGCAGCACCACTCAAAAATGAAAAGATAGGGACTCTGAAAGACACGCTTCTTGATCAGCTACTATTCGATTGACGGAAAAAGTGATGAATATTATGTATCATAATGCTTAGCAGATAGTGGATAGCTGCAGCCCTGCTATACACACTGCTGTCAGACGCAGTCACTGGAGTGCTGTTTTCACTCAATCAGGCCTCATTTATGTCACACACAATCAGCACAATTCTCACACCTCCACTTCTTGGCCACTGTGTGCTTGTTTGTGCGCGTGTGCGTGCGTGTTTGTGCGCGTGCGTTCTTGTGCATATAAGTTGAGAATGTGTTTGTGTCTTTGTACACATGAGTTGACTGCGCGTGCGTGTGTGTATGCGTGTGCGCGTGTGTGTGTGTGTATACGTGTGCGCGTGCGTGTGCACGGGCATGCAGCCATGCACGTGTCGTGTACATGTCCATGTTTACACCTCTCTCTGCCTCTCCGCCGCCGGTCTCTCCGGAGGCGCGCGACGGACGTTGCGGTTTATACAATGGATTGGATTTAATGACTCGACATGTAAACTCAATTTTCACATTTACACACAAAAAGTGAACGCAGCAGAATCACACTGACTGCCATGATCCAACCGTGTGCGTGTGTGTGTGTGTGTGTGTGTGTGTGTGTGTGTGTGTGTGTGTGTGTGTGTGTGCGTGTGTGTGTGTGTGTGTGTGTGTGTGCGTGTGTGTGTGTGTGTGTGTGTGTGTGTGTGTGTGTGTGTGTGGTTTATGTGTACACCCCCCCCCTAAGTGAGTCCAGATGTCCCGAGGCCGCGTGCTGGTGGGTCTCCCCTCTAACAGCAGCCCTTTGACTGTGTTAAACCCTTCTATATAAACCTCTCATAACAGCTCCCATTAGATACACATTAACAGAGGAGAAGGAAGGGTGGCCCGGCTCAGCTGTGTGGGCCTGCATGATATGATGCAGACAGCGTAGTGTTTGTGTGTGTGTGTCTGTGTGTGTGTCTGTGTGTGTCTGTGCGTGTGCTTGTGTGAGCGCACATGTGTCTAATCCACATCATGTGTCTAATAATAATACACTGGTCCTCAAACTTTTTTTTATGTCAAGGAAGGACCCCCAAATGGATATGTCTTTTTTTGGCTGCGGACCCCACACACCACCCCATCTGGATATGTTTTGTGCCGGGGACCTCCGCTATAGACAAGATTTGCGTTAACTCATTTTGGGCGGGAACCCCTTTTGGTTTTAGCTATTGAAAAATAGCAGATCTACAAGCTCATAGCGCGCCACCGAGTGGCGCGCTACGAGCTTGTAGGTCTGCTATTTTTGAAAAATCGAAGAACGACTGACTGTCTGGATGTAGAAGACATTTTTAGAATCTGATCTCAGGTCAAAATGGGTTAAAACATTCTAACGTATATTCGTCATTTTCCAAACATAGGCCTATTCCAATATTGTTCTCAGACATTCAAAAATAGCAGATGTGTATACTGTACAAGGCGAGCTTGTCTTGTCTGTCTGCACGGATGTATTGTGCAGTGGTGGAAAAAAACGAAGTACAAATACTTCGTTACTTTACTTAAGTACAAGTTTGGAGAATTTGTACTTTTATTGACTACTTTTCTTTTGCTGTATTTTTACTTTTACTTCGTTACATTTACAAGGAAAAAATCGTACTTTTAATCCGCTATATTTAAAATCTGACACCTCGTTACTCGCTACAAATTAAATAATGCGCAGTTGAGAACAGAACAACAGGGCTGCGCTCCACTCTCAGATAATAGGGGGGCGGAGTTGTGTTCTGCTGCCTGGCCTGCTTGAAGACGGCAAGACGCACACACACGTTGTCACACGCATTCAACATGGATGAACGCAGGGCTGCCAAGTCTCACGCTTTGAGAGTGAGAGTCACGCAATTTGACCTTTTACCACGCACCACGCCACACCTCTCATTTCTCACGCACGCACAATACGCACGCCGAGGGGGGCATAAAATGTGCCAAAAAAGCCAAGCCGGCTATCATAATAACAATTTTATCCGCGGCTCCGCCGCGTAATAACGCGCGCCCATGTGTGCGTCCTCACAAACGGCAAAATAGCCGATCTGCAGGAGATCATGCAGCGCTGTTATATGCAGTAGAAAGGGTAACCAGGCAGTGGACCACCAAATCGTCAGCCGGGTCCCTGACTGTGACGCATGGAAATGAGCCATGCAGAGTTTAACATCGCATCGAAATATTTTTCATGGAAGACAATATAGCCTCCACAAGTTACAACATTAAGTGAGTAAGTCACAAGTGACTATCTCTCTTCTATACTGGTGTGTGGCGTGACTGGCGTCTCTTGCGTGATATGAGGAACGGTGCCAGTAGCCTACGCACATTATAGGGTGTGTGTGTGTATGTGTGTGTGTGTGTGAAGGGGGAGGGGCCGCATCGCAACTTGTCGTTATAGTTCTGTTCAGAGAGGGGGGGGGGGGGGGAGAGAGAGAGAGAGACCACAGATGTGTGGGCATGGGGAAATTAAAAATAAGGCATTTTCCCAAATTCCAGTTTTCTGACTTTTTATTTCACAACATATTCCCCAATTTCCACTGAGATTATGGGGTGAATGAATGTGGCCAGACCCATCTTCTCTTTCTGTCATAGTGACATTGTCCTGCATCAGATCATGTCCAAATCAGGTTCTCCAATCTCCAGTAGCCTCTTCAGTTTTTTGAAGATTTTTTGAGTGGTGCAACCACTCCCTTACGGAGCTATGTGTGTGGCTGGCTGGGTCTGAGCACTATGTGTGTGGATTGCTGGCTGTCTGGGTCTGAGCACTATGTGTGTGGCTTGCTGGCTGGCTGGCTGGGTCACCGTCTGAGCACTATGTGTGTGTGGATTGCTGGCTGGCTGGCTGGGTCTGAGCACTATTAGTCCATGAGCCAGACCCCCCTAATTTGCGCGTTAATTACGAAATGGGTGGGCAAATTCTTGTTTGAATTTTTGATTCACGGATTCACGGCTCGTGATTATAGTACAGCAGTGTTTCTCAAAGTGATGTCTGGAGACATCACTTTGTCCAGAGACATGTTCCATTCAAACCCAAATGCATTAAAGTTGCACATTTCATAAACAAGAATGCAGAGGTTCAACTAGCACTGGGGAACTGGGCATCGTCTGTTTTGCAACGCAACATGGAGCTCTTGTGTTAATTAATTATACATGTTGGTCCTGTATGTTATTGATGTATGCTGTTGGGGGTTCTGTATTTTAATTATTTGTATGCCATTTCATTTTTTGGAATAAAGCCACTTTTGACAGGACAATTTTAGGACTTCATTTATTTGTATTCATTTTGAAAATAATTTTGTATTTTGTACTTTGTAATTTTTACTTTTATACTTAAGTACATTTTTACACCAGGTACTTTTTATTTTGTACTTTGTAATTTTTACTTTTATACTTAAGTACATTGTTACACCGGGTACTTTGTATTTTGTACTTTGTACTTTTACTTTGTAATTTTACTTTTATACTTAAGTACATTTTTACACCGGGTACTTTGTATTTTGTACTTTGTACTTGTACTTTGTAATTTTTACTTTTATACTTAAGTACATTTTTACACCGGGTACTTTTTGTACTTAAGTACATTTAATTTGAGGTACTTTTTTACTTTTACTTAAGTAACTTTCTTAATGGGTACTTTGTACTTTTACTTAAGTAATTGTCAAGTAGAGAATCAGTACTTCTACTTAAGTAAAATATTTTTGTACTTTTTCCACCACTGGTATTGTGTTGTATTGTTTGTGTATTGTATGCCTCGTTCATTTGTGTTAATCTCAAGGGGTTGATCCTTGGTACTATGGTTTAGATTAGAATACTAATGTGTCTATATTATATAGGCTGGCATAGGGTGTAGAATACAGTCTATATTGGCTGGCATAGGGTGTAGAATACAGTCTGTATAGGCTGGCATAGGGTGTAGAATACAGTCTGTATAGGCTGGCATAGGGTGTAGAATACAGTCTATATTGGCTGGCATAGGGTGTAGAATACTGTCTATATTGGCTGGCATAGGGTGTAGAATACAGTCTATATTGGCTGGCATAGGGTGTAGAATACTGTCTATATTGGCTGGCATAGGGTGTAGAATACTGTCTATATTGGCTGGCATAGGGTGTAGAATACTGTCTATATTGGCTGGCATAGGGTGTAGAATACTGTCTATATTGGCTGGCATAGGGTGTAGAATACTGTCTATATTGGCTGGCATAGGGTGTAGAATACTGTCTATATTGGCTGGCATAGGGTGTAGAATACTGTCTATATTGGCTGGCATAGGGTGTAGAATACTGTCTATATTGGCTAGCATAGGGTGTAACATACTGTCTATATTGGCTGGCATAGGGTGTAGAATACTGTCTATATTGGCTGGCATAGGGTGTAGAATACTGTCTATATTGGCTAGCATAGGGTGTAGCATACTGTCTATATAGGCTAGCATAGGGTGTAGAATACTGTCTATATTGGCTGGCATAGGGTGTAGAATACTGTCTATATTGGCTAGCATAGGGTGTAGCATACTGTCTATATTGGCTAGCATAGGGTGTAGAATACTGTCTATATTGGCTAGCATAGGGTGTAGAATACTGTCTATATTGGCTGGCATAGGGTGTAGAATACTGTCTATATTGGCTAGCATAGGGTGTAGAATACTGTCTATATTGGCTGGCATAGGGTGTAGCATACTGTCTATATTGGCTAGCATAGGGTGTAGAATACTGTCTATATTGGCTAGCATAGGGTGTAGAATACTGTCTATATTGGCTAGCATAGGGTGTAGAATACTGTCTATATTGGCTGGCATAGGGTGTAGAATACTGTCTATATTGGCTAGCATAGGGTGTAGAATACTGTCTATATTGGCTAGCATAGGGTGTAGAATACTGTCTATATTGGCTAGCATAGGGTGTAGAATACTGTCTATATTGGCTGGCATAGGGTGTAGAATACTGTCTATATTGGCTAGCATAGGGTGTAGAATACTGTCTATATTGGCTAGCATAGGGTGTAGAATACTGTCTATATTGGCTGGCATAGGGTGTAGCATACTGTCTATATTGGCTGGCATAGGGTGTAGAATACTGTCTATATTGGCTAGCATAGGGTGTAGAATACTGTCTATATTGGCTAGCATAGGGTGTAGAATACTGTCTATATTGGCTAGCATAGGGTGTAGAATACTGTCTATATTGGCTGGCATAGGGTGTAGCATACTGTCTATATTGGCTAGCATAGGGTGTAGCATACTGTCTATATTGGCTGGCATAGGGTGTAGAATACTGTCTATATTGGCTAGCATAGGGTGTAGCATACTGTCTATATTGGCTGGCATAGGGTGTAGAATACTGTCTATATTGGCTAGCATAGGGTGTAGCATACTGTCTATATTGGCTGGCATAGGGTGTAGAATACTGTCTATATTGGCTAGCATAGGGTGTAGCATACTGTCTATATTGGCTGGCATAGGGTGTAGAATACTGTCTATATTGGCTAGCATAGGGTGTAGCATACTGTCTATATTGGCTAGCATAGGGTGTAGCATACTGTCTATATTGGCTAGCATAGGGTGTAGCATACTGTCTATATTGGCTAGCATAGGGTGTAGAATACTGTCTATATTGGCTAGCATAGGGTGTAGAATACTGTCTATATTGGCTAGCATAGGGTGTAGCATACTGTCTATATTGGCTAGCATAGGGTGTAGCATACTGTCTATATTGGCTAGCATAGGGTGTAGCATACTGTCTATATTGGCTGGCATAGGGTGTAGCATACTGTCTATATTGGCTAGCATAGGGTGTAGCATACTGTCTATATTGGCTAGCATAGGGTGTAGCATACTGTCTATATTGGCTAGCATAGGGTGTAACCTGCAGTCTCCATGCCCGCAGAGTAGACACACTTTGTGAGTTAATGTGAACACTAGTTTTCCACAGCCATGCTGTGTGCGTGCGTGCGTGCGTGCGTGTGTGTGCGTGTGTGTGTGTGCGTGCGCGTGTGCGTGCGTGTGTGTGTTAATCTCACTGCTCACAGCTGTGTCACACGCACACACACACACCGTTGACTGGAAAAAACCTTGCAAAGCCGGTTTAGCTCATAGGGATGGAAAAGTGGCGTAAGTGAATGATAACATCGCGACTGTATGCTGCAAACGTGTTAATTTATCTCTGTGTTACAAATGGATAAATTAAGACTTGAGTTGAAATTATACTCCGGGTGTGTGTGTGTGTGTGTGTGTGTGTGTGTGTGTGTGTGTGTGTGTGTGTGTGTGTGTGTGTGTGTGTGTGTGTGTGTGTGTGTGTGTGTGTGTGTGTGTGTGTGTGTGTGTGTGTGTGTGTGTGTGTGTGTGTGTGTGTGTGTGTGTGTGTGTGTGTGTGTGCGTGTGTGTGCGCGCGCGCGTGTATCATAGAGAAGAACCAGGATACTGTCTGTATCCTGGTTCTTATCAGCACTACAGACAGACCTCGTAGGTGTTCAGAGCTGATAAGTCCCCCATCGCCTCCCCAAGTCCCCATATGGTCATGATCCGTCCCGCGCTGGAACACCGCAGACTCACAGGATTATGTCTCTGGTTACTCACAGATGACTCAATTCTGCTCCCTTTCGTCTGTCTCTCTCTCTCTCTCTCTCTCTCTCTCTCTCTCTCTCTCTCCATCTCTAGGTACGGTGAAGTCCGACATGAAGCCGGTGGATAAGTCTCGGCTGGCGGTGAAGACGTCGGGTCTGCAGCGGTCGTGCTCCGACGCCGGCAAAGACCACCGGAACGGCGGCGGCGTCGGCGGCGAGCCGCGCAAGCCTCCTTCCGGCCTGGTCCGGCCTTCCACCGGCGGAAACTTTGGCTTCAAGAAGCCCGTCAACACCAATCACATCACGAGCACCGGCGGCAGCTCCATACCCGGCGGCTCCGCCACCGTCGGCAAAATCCCCAAATCGTCCGGCATCCCCATTAAACCAGCGGGAGGCGGAGGAGGAGGAGGAGGAGGAGGAGGAGGAGGAGGAGGAGGAGGAGGACGCAAAACGAGCCTGGACGTTTCGAACGGCGACCACAGCAGTTTCATGTCTCCATGTGCCAGGAACTCCCTCCAGTATCGCTCCCTGCCTCGCCCGGCTAAGACCAGCACCTTGACCCTGACCCGGCCCAGCTCGGCTCGCCCCGTCAGCACCACCGTGGGGGACCCCGGCTCCGGGCTGATGAAACCGGCCTCCGCTCCCCAGCAGGGCTCCTCCAGGCTCAAAGAGCCCAGCCACTCGGGGATGGGCTCCGGGACGGGGCTGCAGGGTAAATCCCGCGGTGGGATCCCCAGCCCCGGGCCGGTCAACCAGACGGATCGGGAGAAGGAGAAGGAGAGAGCCAAGGCCAAGGCGGTGGCGTCCGACTCGGACTGTTGTGGAGGAGGAGGAGGGGATTCCCTTAAGGCCAGTCCTGCCCAGACCCCTTCGGAGAACGGCGGTAAACTGCACGGGCTGAGACCCCCCAGCAGTGGGAAAGGCACAGATCTGCCCTCACCCAACACACACAGGTATGGAGTGTATATGCATGAACCGTTGTTTCACTCAATATATGCCATTCACGAGATCTCTCGTGTTAAGGTACTAAACCCACCTGTGCCAATGTCGAGAAGACGAGATTTTTTGATTACTTATTCATTCAGAAAGGTATCGCTGATATTTACCTTATAGTAGCTAGCGTTGCTATAGGTAACGCTTGCTTCCACTATGCGCGATCTTTAGCGATGTTTTTCTTGGAATTGAAGCTCAGATTGAGGTGTTATGAGGTGAGGGATGGATGTTAGGAGCTCAATAAAAAATGTACTTAGTAAATGGAGGCATGTAAAAAGTTATGTTCATTCATCGTGATTCAAATCACACTTGGAACCATGTTTTAGAAGTATTGACCGGACGCCCCCCTGTCTCCACTTTCCAGATTATCCAGCGTGCGCAGCCTGGGCAAGCCTCCGTCCATGGCCCACCACCACCTCGACAAGCTCAACTCCAACGGCTTGGAAGTGGGAATGAGCATCCAGGACCCCCCGCTGCCTCCGAAGATCCCTCCTTACTCGAAGCTCCAAGACCTGGTGAGCTCCTCCTCGGGGAGCTCGCCGAGTGCCCCCGGGGGCCTCATGACCCCCAGCCCGGCCCCCATGCTCAACGTCAACTCCTCCGCCTGCTTCTCGTCCTCTGGGATAGGTGAGTTTGAAAACGTGTCCCAACGACAAAAACAACTTTGTTGTAGAGCTCCCTGCAGGTTACTTTATTGAAGAGAGGAGACACAACGTTTCAACCGGGTCTTCGAAGGCCCGTAAGGGTTGAAACGTTGTAACATGTATATAACGACTCAATGTGACATAACAGTTTTTATTATATTTTTTCTCACGCTAATAAAGCTCCTTCTTTATTTGAATTGCTATAGGCCTGGGACCACGGCAGGTCTCCGCCCTGGGCATGGTGGGGGGGAGCGGCGGAGCGAACACCTCCCCCCACCTCTACCCCCGTCTCTCAGGGCTCCACCGCAGCATGGAGTCCCTGCCCCTCCAGATGAGCCTCATGGTTCCGGAGCGCCAGCAGGGCGTCATGGAGGACGGGAACAGCCGGACGACACGAGGCTACCCGGGCACGGAGCACCGGGACAGGGACGCACGGGAGGACAGAGGCCCCCCTGGCGGTGGCTGGAGCTCAGGGAGCAGAACCTCGCTGACTCTGTCAGACAGGTGGGTCTCCCCTTCAGAGAGATCCAAACAGTGCAGACCAATCTTTATTGGGCCACGACTCCAGTAAAAATACCATTTTCTTTTCCTGCATTTTAAAAATATATATTTCAAAGCTTTTTTTTATTAAAAAAAAAAAGTTAAAATAATTATTGTATACATTTTAAAACGAAAACAAACGAATCTAAGAAATCACATGAATAATGAAACATGTTTTAAGAATTAGTGAAAATAGCCGATCTACAAGCTCACAACGTGGCGTGAAGCGAGTCAAGCGACGCGTTGAGCGCTTGTAGATCTGCTATTTTCACTAGTTTGGGTCCTGGGCAAACGTCTAATCTCTCATTTGGGTCTCGACCTGAAAAGTCATGTCAAACTCTACAAACACTACACTGTAAACGAATGCGTCATGTCAACCTCACACTCTGCATACACACAATTCTTTCATCCTAAAATCTAAAAGGGATATGCAGTTCCACCTACTGGTCAAATTGTGGAACTGACCCACATTACACTCAAGTGTCCTTGAGGCGAAGGCAAGGCAACGTTTATTTGCTTGGTAAATTTCAACAGCAAGGTCACTCACAGAGCTTGAGAAACAAAACATTAAGCATTAAGACACAGTGCACTAAGACCAAAGAAACATTTGGACATTTGAATAGAATTAAAATAAGCACTGAAATAACCAAAGCCCTAATTGCTGCCGATGAGCAGGTTGGTGCCTCGCATGGTTTCCCTCTGTGCCATCTGTGTGTGAACAGGTGAATGTTTTAAAGCATTTTAAAACGTATATAAATAAATGCACCATTGAGGACCAGGGACTGGACTTTGTTAGGATCCCTTAAAGTATGAACTCCCATTTTCCTCTTTTCTCTTGTGACAGCAGGACACAGACAATCCTCTGTTTGTCACGTGGGCACAAGTAGAAATTAGATGAGCATTTGATGACAAACTGCTCTTTGCTGTGAAAAGGTTAGAGTGCCCTTTTTGACGGCAGTGGCAGCAATTCTGTCCGGTGTCCTATCACGCCTTCCCTTCTGCCGCGAACCTTTTGGAAATATTGCAACATGCAGGTTTTCTGTATGCCGGTATATCGTGCTTCTAATTAGCAACCAGTAACCCTCCCAGCTGCTTTTATTTTATTATAGGCTACCAGGGTTTCTGCTCCACACGGACGATACAGAGTTTAACCCATTTTGACCTGAGATCAGATTCTAAAAATGTCTTCTACATCCTGACAGTTTTCTGAAAAATCTATGTTTCCATGTCAGTCATTCTTCGATTTTTCAAAAATAGCAGACCTACAAGCTCGTAGCGCGCCACTCGGTGGCGCGCTATGAGCTTGTAGGTCTGCTATTTTTCAATAGCTAAAGCATAGCATAATGCTAACACCACATTTGGGTTCCCGCCCAAAATGTGTTAAGTGGTTAGAAATAGGTCTGATTGGCACTTCATCTTAGTTAATTACCATGATGGGGAGGCGAAAGCTAGGAATTAAGTAACAGGGAAATGCAAGTGGCTTGCTCACTGTCTCACTCACACACGCACGCACGCACGCACGCACACGCTGCGCACACACACGTACCCAAAGTATGGGGTTGGAAGGGCATTATTACCGCAGGGCTGTTATCAGTGCTGTAACAGTCCCGGTGAATGAGGTCATAATTAGAGTCTGGTGCTTTATTCCAAAGAAAGAGCCCCGTGCCCCCCTTCAGTCCTACTGGGTAAATAATGACAATGTTCTATCTTTCTCTACCAGCTCCCAGAGAGACAGGAACACACTGCCAAAGAAAGGCTTGAGGTAACTGCAGTGCACGCACACACACGCACGCACGCACCGTGACGCACGCACGAGCGCACGCACACACACAGGCACACACACAAATGTAACCAGTAACATAAACTACACTTTTCCTCAACTTCCAGACATCTTCGACACAATGGCGTCGTGACCCTTTCAACTCACAGGTGCACAGATCCGCTCAGACCCCTGTGATTGACATGCAGGTGGTCGCTAATCCTTTCCCGAAGGGCTGTTTTAAACATAAGTTAGCTGTCCCTCTCACCTAATTCTCTCCTCAAAAAATGCAGCCTTCCATCCATCCTATTGTTTGTCATGGCATTTTGTAAAAACCGAACTAACCCACTCTGACAGTATAGTAAAATGCCCTCGGGGGGGGGGGGGGGGGGGAAATGGAAATGTATTCTAAGGCAACGGTGGACAGACAGAGAATAAAGGGTTTTTTTAACGCCAGAAGGGACTGACTGACAAGGCCAGTTATTCATTTTCAAATGAGAGCCCAATGTTGAGGTAGGGAGGCGCAGGTAATCTGACAACCATATAGAGCCAAGTGGGCATGCACCGCCCCAATAAATGGTTGCAATCACGCTCATCTCAAGCAATCATCACCTAAGGAGAGTTCGAAAACACGACGACAAAAAACTCCCATATCTGATGGGTGAAGTACAACAATGTGCAAACACAGCAGCAAGATTTGTGAGATGCTGTGATAGGAGACGGATGTCAAATAGAACACAATCACCTTAACCCATTCTGACCTGAGATCAGATTCTAAAAATGTCTTCTCCATCCTGACAGTTTTCTGAAAAAGCTATGTTTCTATGTCAGTCGTTCTTCGATTTTTCAAAAATAGCAGACCTACAAGCTCGTAGCGCGCCACTCGGTGGCGCGCTACGAGCTTGTAGATCTGCTATTTTTCAATAGCTAAAGCATAACATAATGCTAACACCAAAAGGGGTTCCCCCCCAAAATGGGTTAATGACCACTAATAATTGTGTGTGTCCCTGCACTGTATCATCTGCATAGAAATTGATTAAATATTCTGACTTCCAATAGTATTGTTCCACTTTGGCAATGTTTTCTCATGCCGATAGAGCCCTTTGAATTGAGAATTGCATTGTTTCAACAGTTTCAACGGAGCGCCACAGGTCGAGGAGGAAGCCAAGGAGAGAAGACACTCTCACGCAGTCCTCAGCATGACGGACTCACGCACTCCACCTCTGCTTCCCTCGCCCACCTCCCTGCCCCGCACCGTCAAGACCAACATGGGTGAGTGTAGGCATGCACGCACGCACACACGCGTGCACGCACGCACGCACACACACACACACACACACACACACACAAACGAATAGTAATCATTGGGTCTCCCTGTATCTCCAGCTTTTTGGTAAACAGGTTGGTTTACCAATTTTATCCAATCAGAATAGAGAACTTATATGCAGAATAGAGGATAAACATGTGAAATTGGAAAGTGATGAAACAAAGAAATGAACTGACAAAAACATATTTTCTGTTTATCAGGACATTAGAGCTGACCTTTTACAAAATCTTTGTTTTTTTTATCAAAAAATAATAATATCCCTTACCCTATACCTTTAACTCTGAGAGAGTACAAATGGAACTGTAAGATCCATTGGATGAATTTGTACACTCTTAACCCCCCCTCCTCTCCTCCCAGTAGCCCCCAGCCCCATCAGCGGACCTCCCAGAATGACTCGCTCCAACAGCATCCCTACACAGGAGGCCTCGGTGGAGCTGTACGGCATGTCCCCACTGGGGAGCACGCTGTCCCTGGCCGAACGCCCCCGCAGCATGGGAATGGTTCACTCCGGATCCTTCAGGGACAGGGAGTCCAGCGATGAGGGTGAGACCACGGTGATATAAATATGTTTTGGGGGAGGGTTGGGTCTAGATTTATGTTGAAATCCATTTTTATTAACCCTAGAATACTAACGTTTGGTACATTTTACCCGAATTCCATAAAAGATATTTCTCATTGTAGTACAACAATTACATTTTGAGGTACTCTTCTTTAATATTTCAACATGAAATTTCACAAAAAAACAGATATCATGACTGAGGGGCAAAATCTGCGTGGGTATTGATTTGAAAGTTATTTCTAAAAAGGAAAAACAATAATGGAGCTGGGAACTTCTCCTTTGGTCCATTGCTGGGCCAGTGATCAACTGCCCATTGTGGGATTATGGAGTTATGGATTTTTTTTTACCCAAAAGGTAGATCGCGATCTACCAGTAGATCACAAAGGCTGTGCAGGTAGATCACATGACATGCCCCTAAAGAGTATTTCATTTAAATATATTGAAGAAAAAAAACGATAAAAAAAAAAATATATATTTCTCCCCCTCTATTTCCCATTCCAAGTGCATTTGTCTTATACTGTACAGAATGTAACACGAACTCTACTATTCCGAAGCCCCCTCAGGTACATATTTAAACTATTTTCAGCAATGGTATAATAATTGATTTGGTGGGTAGATCTTGCCGAGCTGGTCATTTTGAAAGTAGCTCTCAAGTCAAAAAGTGTGGGCACCCCTTAGTGATAGAGTCTATCACTAACGATGGAAGGGTGAAAATCACCCAAAGACCTGCCTGTAGAAAAAACAGGGTGACGGGGCAGGGAAACAAACCTACCTACCTTCTATGATGTCACTGAGCATCCCGAAGGTACCCAAGGACCCACCTATACCTCAGACATCAGCAACATTATGAAAAATCACAGAATTGCAATATGTTGGGGTGAAATTCACCCAACGGTATTGTTCTAGGGTTAACTGTGTTTGCATATGTTTGTTACCATGCTATTACTTTATATGTGATCACTCATGTAGCTGTTGTTTTCTCTCTCTCTCTCTTCAGTTCATGGGTCTGTTCTCTCTCTGGCCTCCAACGCCTCGTCTACCTACTCCTCGGTGAGTGTGACCAACCGGCCAACACAGGTACAGTAGATACTCCGAGTGTGTGTGTGTGTGTGTTTGTGTGTGTGTGTGTATACAGTTGGAGGCCATCGATATTGTCCTTTTATTTTTGCTGAGGTTTGCGTGATCTGCGCAAAAGGACAGTTAACCCATTTTGGGCGGGAACCCCTTTTGGTGTTTTAAACATTATGTTATAATTTAGCTATTGAAAAATAGCAGATCTACAAGCTCATAGCGCGCCACCGAGTGGCGCGCTACGAGCTTGTAGGTCTGCTATTTTTGAAAAATCGTGAAAATATTTATTTCAGAAAACAGAAGATTTAGAAGGATTTTTAAAAATGTTGAGGTCAGGCCTAAATGGGTCAAATGATAAGGGACAATATCGGTGGCACCCAACTGTAGGTCTGGGGACTGCTTGCTTTCCTCTCTGTCTCCTCTATGTACCTCGGCATGTACTGTGTACTTTAACCCTTGGTGTGCCTCTACGGGCCTTATTAGAAACTTCTCCTCTGTTTCTCTTGCTTTTCTAATATCTAATATTTGCTTCCGCTTCCAAAAGGCTGAGGAAAAGATTCAGGGAGAGGTAAGTGCGGTCTCTCTCTCTCTCTCTCTCTCTCTCTCTCTGTCTCTCTCTCTCTCTCTCTGCCCTTTCTTTATACCTGTCTCGTCCTTTATTTCTCCTCCATCCATCCATCCATCTTCAACCGCTTATCCGTAGTTGGGTCGCGGGGGCAACAGCTCCACCAGAGCCCCCTCCTGGGGGATTCCGAGACGTTCCAAGGCCAGTGAGTCGATGTATTTCCTCCAACTGCGCCTTGGTCTGCCCCGGGGTCTCCTCCCAGTGGGACGTGCGCCGAGGACCTCCCTAGGGAGGCGCCCGAGAGGCATCCTAACCAGATGCTTGAACCACCTCAGCTGACTCCTTTCCAGGCGAAGGAGCAGCGGTTCTACTCCGAGTCTCTCTCGTGTGACTGAACTTCTCACCCATTTCTCCTCCATTCATTCCTCCTTCTCTGTGGACGACTCCATTCCATGACTCCATTCCATGACTCCATTCCATGCATGAACTCCAACCATTATCATTTCCTGCACTAATACTGTCAGATATTTCCGTCAACGTAATGTTTTTGACTTCAGTTCTCCTTTCCCTGATTTCTGAATCCAATCCTTTATCTGACCCTTTGCTAACAACATGATGTCAATAATCAATGATTATGTCACAATATGTTCACAATAAAACGGCACATGGACAAATATTATTTATTTATTTATTTGACAGGGATAAAGCTCATTAATCAACATGTCAGTTTTCACCTCAATGTAAATGGGCCAGAGTTAGCCAAAGCTAATTTCCATCTTTAGTCCCTGGGCAGGCTCTTAAAAAATGAATGATAAAAGAAAGTGTATAGTGTGCCAGCACACAACACCATGCGTTGATGCCATGTGTGCATATGTGCTAGCACCCAACACTATGTCCATACAAAAACACAATACAATACAGATAAAAGAAAGACAGAGTGTATAGTGTGCCAGCACACAACACCATGCGTTGATGCCATGTGTGCATATGTGCAAGCACCCAACACTATGTCCATACAAAAACACAATACAAAGAAAGACAGAGTGTATAGTGTGCCAGCACACAACACCATGCGATATATAAGTGTTGCTTTCTTTCCAGTAATAGTAACAATTAAACAGTAAAATGTATCTTTCCATTTTGCACCGTGTCCATTTGACGAACACTGGACGATACGATGTGAGTCTAAACATCTCTGTCTTCCTCACAGCAGATCCGTAAGCTGAGGAGAGAGCTGGAGTCGTCCCAGGAGAAGGTGGCGAACCTGACCACCCAGTTATCTGCCAACGTATGTACTGTACTGTACTGTACTGTTTGTGTGCTGAAATCACATCCATTTTCTACACCGTTTTAATAACACAGTATACAGTCCAGTTCTGTTGGTCTGTTCCTCGCTGACATCTATAGGTACCTTTCAAAACCTTTCAAGCGAAAGGTACCTCTCTAAGCCACACCTCTGATGGGTGGGGACAGTAGGTGGCAGTAGGACAGAGGCCAGAGCAACTATACATTCCAGCTTGCAAATTTAACCAAGTAATTTGCTGCTGTCAAAGCTGTGAAACATGTAACAATATAGCTTGTAGGTCTGCTATTTTTGAAAAATCGAAGAACGACTGACATGGAAACATAGCTTTTTCAGAAAACTGTCAGGATGTAGAAGACATGTTTCTAGCGACTGAGAGAGTGGACCTTTACGCCCACTGCCTCCCCACAGCTAGGCCCACATGTCTTCTATCAATCCTTCCACTCCTCCTCCTCCTCTCCCATCCCTCCAGCCGCCGCAATCTCTGCTGCCTGTCGGCCTTACAAGCACGTCTGCTCAGAGAGGGTCCAGATAGATCCAGTATAGGGAGGGAGATTTATTACTCCTAGCTGCTGTTGGGAGCATCGCTATGCCGTCTCAGCTATTCTCTTATCTGAGTCTGATATAACCTCCTCCGTTCAGAACCTCCACTCCTTCAAACCAGACACGCACGCGTGCATGCACACATGCAATTGCACGCACACATGCAATTGCACGCACGCATGCAGGCACGCACGCACGCACGCACGCACGCACGCACGCACGCACGCACGCACACACGCACGCACACACACACACACGCACACACACACACGCACACTCAGGTCAGTGTGTCCTTTCGCGCTGCAGGGACGTTTCGGTGTGGATCCTCTCCAGCTCTTTGTTTGGTTCACAGGCGTTGCTGAGGAATAAAGCACATACTGTACACAGTATCCCTCAATGAAGTGTGAGTGTGTGTGTGTGTGTGTGTGTGTGTGTGTGTGTGTGTGTGTGTGTGTGTGTGTGTGTGTGTGTGTGTGTGTGTGTGTGTGTGTGTGTGCGCGTGCGTGTTGCCTCCTCACCCAGAGCAGATAGTTTCACAGTGTTTGACCTCGTTAACGTGGAGGTTGAGGACAATGCCATGTAATAACGATGCACTGTATTAATACTGGCCTGTTTTAATGATCTCACTCTGTGGTTTTCATAACCCTTTTCATAACAAGGCCCATTATTTATTCTGCATTTGAGTCACGGTTGGATACAATTTTGTCCACAATGCCATGCATGTATTGATGCATGTGGTACCATATAGGAGAGACATCAGGCAAACGTTGATCACGTTCTACATTCTCTAGTGTACAATTCTTGTCACTTAAGTAATGCAGATGTTTAACAATAATTTCACACTCTCAAGAGTTAAAGATCTATAAGGGTCCATTTGGGTACAAACTCTCCATCATTTAACTGGGGACCACTGGTTGAGGACCACCACTGCGTGGAAGAGGAGTTATACTGTGCGCTAATTTTCTTCTGCTGTGACCACGTCTGACAGGCAGCGTGAGAGAGTGAGAGATCAGGGAGGAGGTGTGTTTCCCTTGGCTGGAGGAGTCAGTGATTCTGAGGCTGTCTGTCGTTGCATTCAGCTTCTCAGCACCTCACATAGGAGGGATGACGGAACGCTGTATTCTGTGAGACACATACATACTGTACGGGTGTTTTTGGCGTGTCCGAATCCGCCATTGCTTCATGGGGTGAAAAGAACAACACAGCTTCACCATTCGAATGGCATTATGGAACGTCGTACACGTGATTACATTTTATGGGTTTTCCCCCCGCCATAGCGCTACACCTGGTGAAGTTTTGTAGTGCAAGTAATTGCAACAACCACCGATGCAGTGGTCCACATACAAATATTATTATTATTATTGTGTCATATTTCTATTTCTTTGTCTTTGTTTTTCTGTTTAGTTTAGAATTGCTGTTAAAGTGATTGCTTTTTTGCTTTTTTCATTTCTGAACAGGCAAACCTGGTGGCCGCCTTTGAGCAGAGCCTGTCCCTGATGACCACCCGACTACAGAGTCTGTCAGTCAGTCACGAGCAGAAGGTAATTAACACGGTAATGTACACACACACGCACACACGCACGCACACTCACACGCACGCACGCACACGCACACGCACATACACGTATAATTAATATACCCCTGAGGGCAAGTAACCGACAAATAGCAGATAGACAAGCTCAGCTTGAAAATAGGCCTGTTTTTGGTGTGGGGCATTGGCGCACAATTATGTTTCATATACAGTACAAAATAATTATGATAATCTATCATTTATCTAATTTATAAATGATAGTTTATCATAAATGTAGAAAGATCACAAGATCCATCTTAACCAATTAAAACCGGGAAAGCCAGTCAGTTTTGGCCAAATACACATGACAATGTTTAAGCACCACTGATAACAACAACATAGGTTTTTCAGAAAACTGTTAAGATTTAGAAGACATTTTGTAGAATCGGCGGGTTATGGGCCGTTATGGGCTGATCAGCAGCACCTGGTGCGATTGAACCCGCTCTCACCCATTATGTAAACGGTGCAGAGAAACAACAGAGTCTCTCTGTTTAGTAGCAATGGAGCCGCCCAGCCTCTATCTCCTCCAAGGTTAAAAGACACAGTGCTTAGAGGCAGATCTGTGCAGGTCACTGCGTTAGCTGGCACAAACATAAAGGCCTTCTTGAGAGAGACGAGTGAGCGCGTCTAGACCGAGCCTTTCACCAGGGGCACTAATGCATGAACCACAGTCCACAGGGTGCCAGATGCCAGTGTCGCAAGAGAAATAAGCAACCAGGTCTATGAAAACAAGCCCACAAAGTAACGACTCCTAGGCCATATGAACCTGATCAGCTATTTGGAAAATAGCCGATCTACAAGCTCTACAACGCATCGCGACAAACGTCCATGGACAGATATATATTATTGTTTAAGAATCACTGGTTTAAAACGACATTAGAAAGCAAGCCTCAAACAAGCAACTACACTTTAGAAACAAGCCCGCAACCCGCAACTACCAAAATGTGTAGTACTATAAAAACCAAGCCCAAAGTCATTTATAATAAGCAGACATGGCCAAGGGAGAGAGGTAGATGGAGAGAGAGGGTCCTCATGTGCACACATGCAAATAATAGGCAGAACACCACCACCCCAGGGCTGATCCACTCACACACTTACGCACACACGCCGCTCCATAAGGGCAGAGGAATGTAGGGGTGTGTGTGGGTGTGTGCGTGTGTGTGTGTGCGCACGCGCACGTGTTCAATCTTGTGAATATAACACTGTGCACTGGGTCAGGTTGATCCTATACACCCTCACGGCCACCAATCTCCCATAATGCAGTGCACCCGGCAGGGCCCGCGGGCCTGGGCCTCTCTCTCTCTCTCTCTCTCTGTCTGTCTGACCCATATTATTCAGCTCATCATGTCATGTCAGGCTGTGATCAAAGCCACCCCTCCCTCCCTCAATGCTAACATGGCCCCCTGTACTGGTAGCTTTCAGCTTACTGCTCAGTGGAGAGGGCCGTTACGTTGGAATGTATAGCCGGGAGGGAGGTGTGTAAAGCCTTGGTGTTATTTGTGTGTGCGTGCATGTGTGTGGGCGTGTGCGTGCACGTGTGTGCTTGTATTACTACTAGAAGTGTCTCCTCGTCCTCACGAGAGAAATGGTTGTTTTATGGTTAAACACATGTACATTGTTTTAGAGACATTTTGGGGTTACGGTTAGGATTAGACATTTAGGGCAGTATTATGCGTGTCTTAAGTACCAGGTCTTATTACTTAACTTAAGACCTGGAGGCGTGATCAATGCCATTTGGCTATTCATAGTGGCCAAACAGCATTGACCACGCCTCCAGGTCTTAAGTTAAGTCATAAGACCTGGACACGCATAATACTGCCCTTAGAGGTTAGGTTCCCTATTTTATAATGCAAGGCAATGCACTTTAAGTCAAAGTGCACGGAAGAAAAAATGTTTCAAAGTTTTTGAAAATTCTTGAACGTTTTTTCAGATGGGGGTCCACGGCCAAATTAAATCAGGTCTTAATGGCTTACGTACAGCCATCGATGCCACACAATGTATGTATTACATTGTTAAGTCCATACCGCACCAATGGTTCGCCATGCAACTCCATGGAAACATGCAACCCCTTGCAGCCATCATACCCATAGCAGGTCGTCCAATGATCTCTGGGTCGGCGGTTAGAATCCTGGCTCCTGTCCAAGTGTCCTTGGGCAAGACACTGAACCCTACTGTACATTGCCTCCAATGAGTTGGTCGGTGTGAGCTCGCCACCGTTGGTGTGTGAATGTGGCAAGTGCGGACGCTGGCGTTGACTGTTCGCTGCTTCACCTCCCAATGTATGAATGAATGAACTATTGTAAAGCGATTTGAGCACATGGAAAAGTGCTATAAAAATGCA
The DNA here is from genome assembly GCF_951216825.1 of Electrona antarctica. NCBI lineage: Eukaryota > Metazoa > Chordata > Actinopteri > Myctophiformes > Myctophidae > Electrona > Electrona antarctica. The sequence goes on from NC_136807.1 coordinate 48,490,390, forward strand.
ATTCATTATTATTAATACTAGTTGCATTGGTGCAGTTGACCTTAAAACTGTTTTGTTGCGAGTAGTTGTTACTAATTGCATTGGTGCGGTTTGGGCTTTACTAGTAAAGGTCATTCAACATATGACTGGTCTTGTGCAGGATACTGAACTGAGCGACCTGAGGGAGACCATCGAATGTCTGAAGACCAGGAACGAGGAGGCCCAGGCTTGCATCCATGGAGCACTCAGTGTCCCAGACATAAAAGGTCTGTCTGTCTGTCTTGTCTGTCTTGTCTGTCTGTCTGTCTGTCTGTCTGTCTGTCTGTCTGTCTGTCTGTCTGTCTGTCTGTCTGTCTGTCTGTCTGTCTGTCTGTCTGTAAATATTTCAAGGGGTCAAACTAGCAATACACACATGCAGCTTAGCCTTAGAGGAAGCCTTCCTGTCTAAAGTTCTAAAATATCATCAGCTAGAGCAGACCATCTCACAGCTAGGCTACACAGATGTAAACTTTAGTTTAAAAATAAATAAATAAATGCTTAAACATATAGCTACAGTAGGTGTAATGTTAGAGTCCACAGAAGTGAACCTTTCAGGCCTGTTTTTTTCAACTCGCTGTTTCTCTGCAAGATATTATACTCTATAGGATAACATTATAACATTAACATTATACTCTATAAGCCTCTATGGGCATTATTATGCGTGTCTTAAGTACCAGGTCTTATATTACTTAACTTAAGACCTGGAGGCGTGATCAATGCCATTTGGCTATTCGGAGTGGCCAAACAGCATTGACCAGGTCTTAAGTTAAGTAATAAGACCTGGTACTTAAGACACGCATAATACTGCCCACAATCTCCAAAAGTGGTGGGTCAAACTGAACAACCAATATGTCAACTTGAAGATATGTGCTTTCATATGACATGGAAAAAGTAAAATCAATGATGACTTATAGCGTTTGTCATGGTGGTCATAATTAAATAAACATTTCAAATGTGTTGTGTGTGCGCTTGGCAGACATGTGCATCCGTCGTCAGAACTCGTGTGAGAGCATCTCCAGCCTGAACAGCCTGACCAGTGTGTCCAGCTTGGGCAGTCTGAAGGACCAGGAGGCCAAGAAGAACAAGAAGAAGAAGAGCTGGGTAGGAACACGCACATGCACACGCGCGTGAACACGCATGCACGCACGCACGCTTAACATCTGTTATGACTTCTCTCGCTGCTGGCTGTGTGTCACACTGCTGCAGACTGACTCACACATGCATGTGCTTACTCACACAGACATGCACACACACACACACACACACACACACACACACGCACACACACACACACACACACACACACACACACACGCACATCAACATCAACAACACCTGTTATGTTACTTATTATTACAGAGCCCCTGGCATGTGTTTGTGTGTGTATGACTGTAACATTCTTCTATGATAACGTGTGAGGAGTGAGTGTGAGGAGTGCGTGCGTGCGTGCGTGCGTGCTCTCTGTGAATCCCCCCGCCAGGTCAAAAGGCTTTCTGTGTAGACGTGGCCCCTCGCCGTTATACTTTCTATATGTACAGTTGGGTGCCACCGATATTGTCCCTTATCATTTGACCCATTTAGGCCTGACCTCAAAATTTAAAAAAATCCTTCTAAATCCTCCAGTTTTCTGAAATAAATATTTTCACGATTTTTCAAAAATAGCAGACCTACAAGCTCGTAGCGCGCCACTCGGTGGCGCGCTATGAGCTTGTAGATCTGCTATTTTTCAATAGCTAAATTATAACATAATGTTTAAAACACCAAACTGTCCTTTTGCGCAGATCACGCAAACCTCAGCAAAAAGAAAAGGACAATATCGATGGCCTCCAACTGTATGTAGCCGAGAGGCTCACAAGCTCAGCCTATAGTCAGCTTAAAACGTCTAATATCTCCACCGAGCCATTTGGAATTCCCTATGACGTGGGGGGGAGATATTATTCGACTTTTTAGGCCATCAGGCTGAGGTTGTATTGACGGGCATTCCCTCTCCCTGTGTGAGTGTACACACTCAGTGTGTGACCCAGTGACTGACTACTAACTATCACTTTACTTACTGACACACAGACACACATATTATTGACTCAACTTTGACCTATACATACAGCACGGGTTTGCCGGGGAATTCCATGAGAAGCATCATTGTGTGTAATTAACAATTCTAACAATTCATTATTAATACCTTGTTGAGCACCGGTGCCGAACTCCGAAAATAGCTGATCTACAAGCTCTACAAGGCGTCCATTGTCCACTTATTATATATGACAGGGGTTCTCAACGTTTTTGGCCGGGGACCCCCGGAAATGCTTTGGCAATGTCTCGGGACCCCCGCCCCCTCCCGACCCCCAATATAAATTGACTGCTACAATAACCTTAAACCATTTTGGGCGGGAACCCCTTTTGGTGTTTTAAGCATTATGTTATAATTTAGCTATTGAAAAATAGCAGATCTACAAGCTCATAGCGCGCCACCGAGTGGCGCGCTACGAGCTTGTAGGTCTGCTATTTTTGAAAAATCGTGAAAATAAAATTTATTTTTTATTTTTTATTTTTTTTGAAAATAATTTGGGGACCCCCTAAAATAATTTGGCGACCCCCCGAGGGGTCGCGACCCACGGGTTGAGAACCCCTGCTGTATGCAATGGGTATTCTCATGACGGGAATAACTGTTGATACAATTCATTCAGTGTTATTCCCATGTCTACCTAATGGGGAATAGTATACCAATTAAGAGCATCTCTCATATCATTTATATAGAGTACATTTCTGAGACATTCAGTGGTGTTCCGTTATATCAAATCTTTCTCCATGCATACAGTAAGGAGCGGAAAGGGATGTAATTTTGTTTTCTTTCCCCCTGAATGAAAACATATATATATTGAAAAGACCTTTCAAATATTATGGGACATTTATGTTCCCCCTCCGGAACATAAATGTCCCATAATATTTGAAAGGTCTTTTTTTTTTCTCTCTCTCTCTCTCTCTTCGGTTTCCAAGCCTCTCAATCAAGTCGGCCGCTCGACGGCTGTGTAACTTATGACCTATCCTTGGAGTTCTCACGTTGCAGGTTTTAAGTAGTAGACGCTACAGCTCGACCAATGGACTCCGCAGCTGTACGCACTATAACTTAGCTTGTAGATCTGCTATTTTTGAAAAATCATGAAAATAAAATTTAAAAAATAATCTATTTTTTTTTTTTTTTTTTATAAATTGGGGACCCCCTAAAATATTTTGGCGACCCCCCGAGGGGTCGCGACCCACGGGTTGAGAACCCCTGATATATGAGACATTTCTGTAAGGTCGCTGGTAAATATTGGTTGTTGCAGGGTTTTTTGGGGCATGTTTACAAAGTGTAGTTGCTTATTCGGGCTTGCTTCCTAAACCATTGGTTCTCAAACATGTTCATGTCAAAGACCGCCTAAATCAATATGTATTTGTCCATAATCGGACACCCCCATCTGAAAATATTTGTACATTTCATATAAAAGCAGATGATGCGATGTAAATAGCCGCTGCTGTGTAGAGGGTATAAACGCATGCATAAAGTGGCATTGTTTAACATTAACATTGTTTAACGTTGTTTAATGCCATCAGATAGGACCTTTCTGTTTGGACGTGTGCTGTCAAGGCCAGAACGTTTTTTATCCGCCACTCAGTAGGCGTTCCCCACTTCCCACATGACTTCAGGGTATGATGATGTCACGCGCATACCCTAGTTGCTTATTTTGGGCTGGTTTTCATAGACCAGTTGCTTGTTTCCAGTTTGCTTGCTCGCAAAATCTGGAAACACCTGATTGTAGAGCTTTGTAGATCTGCTATTTCCGGCTTTGTTTTGTTAAGCATAACAAATCCAGCCATCTTGGTGAATGTGGGTTCCATTGTGTCTGTCTCCCTGTGCTTCCCTGACTGTGCAGCTGAGGAGCTCCTTCAACAAGGCCTTCAGCATCAAGAAGGGAGGCCCTAAAACCTACTCGGACATCGAGGAGATCGCCACGCCCGACTCCTCGGCTCCCAACTCCCCGAAGATCCTCCACGAACACGATTTGGAGGGCGTGGAGGGCGGAGAGAGCCGGCCTCCGTCCCTCAAGAACTCCACCTCTGCCACCTCCTCTGTGTGAGTGCTGTTCTAGAATCTTTTGGAGAGTACTTATAACAGTTAAACAACATAATGAGACAGACACAATTCAGAGTTTCAGAGTATTGGAATCTTGTATTCGAATACGGAGCCAGCGTCAAGCATTTGCAACGGAACACCATACTGACTCAACTCAGCTCAGTCAGACTTCAGTTTAAATACATTTCCTACCCCCCCAGGGCGTAGTTGGGTCTTAACAGCTGAGACAATGAAAAGACCATCCCCCTCAGTCCACAAGTCACAGGTCAAATGTCAGTAAAGATAATAATGGGACAGAAGTGATTTGATCTCCTTAAATGTATAACTTAGGTATTCCACATTTCCTCGACAGTGCCCCAAACCAATCCAATCCAAACCTTCCTCTGTTTCTCTCAGGTCTCGCTGGGTGATTATGAGGCCTGGTAGCCTCTTAGCTCATCATATAGTGGACGTATAGTCAGCCTTCAAGTATGCATGCTAATCTAATTCAACCTGTTGAATTAGCCAACATGGACCTGTACCTGTTATCTCTAGTCTACCCAAAGCGTGTTAGTCTATCTGTTGTTTGCTGTCAGTTGAGCAGCCACATGATAAGATTTGATTTGATTACAGATCCCCATTAGCTGGTGCCATAGATAGCAACCACTTAGCTTTCCATGCGGTCTATCAAAAGGATAGGCCAATATTCAACACACATTACATAATAAAACACACTAAAGCTTGTAAATGGTGGTGTCATGATGCAGGATCATGGAGAGCACGGAGGAGGTGGAGGAGGAGAACGATGAGGAGCACATGGTGACGGAGCTCCGCTCTGAGCTCTGGGAGAAAGAGAGGAAGTTGACGGACATCCGCCTGGAGGCTCTGAACTCCGCCCATCAGCTGGAGCAGCTCCGCGACGCCATGAACAACATGCAGGTGCGTGTGTGTGCGTGTGTGCGTGCGTGCGTGTGTGTGTGTGTGCGTGTGCGTGTGTGCATTGAATTCAACATTTTATGAGATTTAGCCTCTCAGACCCGAAACGTAGAATATTTTGTCTGTATTGATTTGGTACCATTGGAGAGACAACAGGAAAATCTTGATCAAAATAACAATTCTTCTTAATTGTGTAGACTTCTTTTAAATTAAGTAATACGTGTGTTTAACAATAATTTAACTCTTGAGAGCATAACATTTGTAAGGGTCCACTTACAACACCTTTAATAATAGTGTACACAGTATGTGCGAATGAGAGTACATTCCATGTATTGAAAGTTGAGTGTAACTGTGAAATATCGCCCTCTTGTGGCCTGCAGTCAACAGTGGAGAACCTGAAAGCAGAGAATGACCATTTGAAAACGGGCAGCAGCGACCCCAGCGTTGCTGCGGCGGGCTCCGGTGGTCCCACGACGTCCACCTCTCAGCCCTCGGGTCTGGCCTCTCTGCTGGGACCCTCGCCCATCAGCATGTCCCTCACCAAGTCCTTCAGCCTCAGCATGAACGACTGTAAAGACCCAGGTAAGAGACCACGCTTTAGCAACGAGGGCAGGGGTCACGTCGACAAAATGAATGTGTCCGAGGCAGAGGTTATACACACCATTATGATGTTCTTATTTTGACCATTCTGGGTTTTCTTCAGAATATACATGATACTTACGCCACTATGGTCCACTAGTACTAGTTATAGGTCTCAAATGTTTTATTTACAAGGACACCCTTAACTCTGAGAGTGTACAAATGTACACTATCAGAGTTACAGACTTGTTATGGTCATTCAGGGATAGCTTTTTATGTGTTTCTGGTTATTATTATTATCCACTCATTTTGTATGTCTGTGACAAAACTGTCCACCACAAGCCAGCAAGGCGAGGACCCCTGAACTAGGACTGTCACGATTATGACATATGACATTTATGACAAATATGACATTTTACTTGACGATTAATTTGTCACACAAATTATTTCCGATTATTTTGTCGTTGAACACTGGAAACCTGTGAATAAAAGTTTTTGTTATGTTACAATTACATCTACAATTGAGGGAAATAAGTAATTGTTGAACTACTCCGTTAAACACGTATGCATCCTCACGTGTTAAGAAGATGTCAACCGTCTCCTTCTCTTTGCTCATTCCACCCTCTCTTCTCTTTCATCAGACGTGTTTCCAGCGGACACGCTGAGCATGTCCTCTCAGCGGGGCGACACGTGTGTGAAGGTGCTGGTGCGCATCGGAGATCAGACCGAGGTACGTCTGTCTGGAAGGTCTTTACCGTGCATCTAATGACATCCATTATGTGACCGCACCGTAATGCCTAAAGCCCCCTTACACATGACATAATGCATAAAAGCCCCCTACACATGACAAGCGATAGGGAGGGCAGTTAGGTAGCCTCGGAAACCCAGACGTTTTTATTTCCAGGGAGAAAAAAAAAAGTCTGGGTCCGAGTCCACTTCAATTCGGCATAGAGTAGTGCAAACATCACTCACTCTCTGCTGATTTCTGATCGTCTGCACCTTTGTTAAATTGACACATATACACGCACACATATACACGCACACATTCCTCTCTCTCTCTGTCGCTCTAATTCATTAGTCTCATGTCTAGCAGCTGTGCATAGTTTCTCCCGGCCTATGCCATAAAAAGCATAGGTGAGTTCCAGGCTAGCAGTTAGGTAGAGAGTGGAAGATGAAATATGCACCTGTATTTGGAACAAGCAAAGCCCTGACAGTTAGTTTCATTGTTAAACCTGGTAGCCCCCAACCGTCCGGATACTGACACTGACTTGCAACACACGATTTTACTGTTGTGTTGAAGAGATCTGGGAACTCACTGGAGAAAAATAAAAACGGTTAATTTAACACGTGTGTACGACACAAACGCTATCCCGTTCTTTATGACGCTGTGAAGTCATCGGTCAGGCTTTGAAAGGTCACTGTGCAAAAAAAATCAAATTGGCCGACGAGGGCATCGCCACGGGCAACACAGCAAGCACTGTCTGACACTCTCCTCATGGCAACAATGACTCACCGTGTGTGTGTGTGTGTGTGTGTGTGTGTGTGTGTGTGTGTGTGTGTGTGTGTGTGCGTCCGTGTGTGTAGGAGAGTAAGCAGCAGCAGGAGTTCTATCTGGGTACGGTGCAGGTCACTGGCAGGATGGACTGGGCCAGTCTGGACTCACTCATAGCCAAGACGTTCAGAGTAAGTCGACATTCAATAAGAAGGAATTTCTCTTTAGACCTGGAAGGCCTACACGTTGTTAAACCTTCCTACTCGGGAAAGCCCTACTTCTTCATACAAAAGTAGTGAAAATAGCCGATCTACGCATTGTGCGCTTAACCCATTTTGACCTGAGATCAGATTCTAAAAATGTCTTCTACATCCTGACAGTTTTCTGAAAAAGCTATGTTTCTATGTCAGTGGTTCTTCGATTTTTCAAAAATAGCAGACCTACAAGCTCGTAGCGCGCCACTCGGTGGCGCGCTATGAGCTTGTAGATCTGCTATTTGTCAATAGCTAAAGCATAACATAATGCTAACACCAAAAGGGGTTCCTGCCCCAAAATGGGTTAAATTGTTCTTAAAGTTATATTAAAAAGGAACGGTTTTGGACATACATGACAACAACAACGATATTAAAAAGTCTGTTTTTCAGAAAACTTGGGTTAGGATTTAGAAGGCATTTGTAGAATCGGCATCACGTCTTAACGGTCACATTGTTACCACAGCATCATGCAGGCGATGCCGTGATGTAGCCTTTTTGTTTTAGACCGCTTTGAGTTTTTCCGACGAATGAACGTGATAATGATCCTTGTCGTTTCCCCCCTCGTCCCAGGAATACTTGACCCAAGTGGACCCGACGGCCAGCCTGGGTCTGTCCTGTGACTCGCTGCACAGCTACCAGCTGTCCCAGGGAGGTGGGCGCAGGGTGCTGGGTGGAGAGAAGCCCCAGGCGTCGCCGTCCCGCTGTCTGGGCAGCGGCCCAGCTCGCATCCTCGTCACCTTGAAAGGTCAGTTGTGACTGTGATCCAGCCAGAGGAGAAGCACTGTGCTTGAATGGTTCTAGCATCCATCCATCCGCGTCGACGAACGAATGCCAAAAACATGTTTTTCCTGATGAGTCACACTCATCAGGAAAAACATGTTTTTGGCATTCATTCCACCTGATAGCAATGAAATTAATAAAAAAATAGTCTTTCTTTCTCTCTCTCTCTCTCTCTCTCTTTTGCAGTTTTGCAGAGCTGACTGCTTATAAACAATATACTGTACAAACATTATATACAACGTTTATATACAGTATCTGAATTTATGAATAAAAGACTGTTAAACACATATATATATTTATTTTTTCCCCCCTAGCATATGTGTGATTGCTGTTTGTGATCCTGCTGTTGTATACAACAAATAACACTTTATTGTTTTGCTATCATAATGAGAAAAGTACATAAATGCATTCTCCACGCCCTCCCTCAGGCCTCAAGGAGAAGAGTGTGGACTCGCTGGTGTTCGAGACCATGGTGCCCAAGCCCATGCTGCAGCACTACATCAGCCTGCTGCTGAAGCACCGGCGCGTGGTGATGTCTGGCCCCAGCGGCACGGGGAAGACCTACCTGGCCGGGCGGCTGGCCCACTACCTCCTGCAGCGCAGCCGCGAGGCCGAGCCGCAGTCCCCCTCCTCCCCCGTCTCCCCACCGGGGGGTCACAGTGCGGCCGTGACCTTCAACATGCACCGTCAGTCACACAAGGTACTGTAACAAGGGGTGGAAATAGTACTCACATTTTGTTTTACTTAACCCATTTTGACCTGAGATCAGATTCTAAAAATATCTTCTACATCCTGACAGTTTTCTGAAAAAGCTATGTTTCTATGTCAGTCGTTCTTCGATTTTTCAAAAATAGCAGACATACAAGCTCGTAGCGCGCCACTCGGTGGCGCGCTATGAGCTTGTAGATCTGCTATTTTTCAATAGCTAAAGCATAACATAATGCTAACACCAAAATGGGTTCCTGCCCCACAATGGGTTAAGCAAAAGTATCAAGAAGTAAGACCGGCACCCGCCCCTCTACTAGACCAGAAACAAGTAAGACGCGTGAACGCGGGAAGCGAACGCAGCTGTTGTGGCAGTCTGACACACATACACATACACACATACATTTTTTTTTTCCTTTTTAAGGTTTTTTTGCGTGCCTGCGATGCACGTGCGTGCGTGCATGTGTGTGTGTGTGTGTGCGTGCATGTGTGTGTTTTTGTATGTGATAAAGCTGCGCCCTCTGGTGGCGGGCGGGTGGTGTTACAGCGTGACACACAGACAGACACACACACAGACAGACATGATCTGCTCGGTCTCATAGTAAATGCTCACTGCGTTCGCAATCACTGCGTTCGCAATCACTGCGTTCGCAGTGATTGCGAGGGCTAATCTCACAAACTGCTGTACCAATTGGCACCGGATTTCTCATACTGTGTTAAGTGTACAATGTCAGATGCAAAGCTACAGTCTACCATTCATTTCCAACGGAAGCCAGCCACATGAAGATGCAAAGCTACGTCTGACAATTAAACTGCAACCCTGTGACAGATATGCTGCTCTACTTATTTTGTATCTGACAGTGTGACTGCAGCATTTATGCTAGACCTCATTTTAGATTTGTTTTTAATATATTTATCTTTAATTTTATAATGGAAGTGAATGCGGGTCAGATGGGGCTGATTCTGAAACCGTGCCCAAATCTTTAGTCATACGTAACGTTATAAGTTACACTGTGAGTGAAGTCCGAGATCCACAATGGGATCCACGCCATTATTAGAGCGCGTCTTGTGTCCTCCATGCACAAATATAAACAGTACACGTGTAAAGACAACAGTTTATTTACCTCCTCTGACCTTCTGCTCCAACAGGAGCTGCAGTTGTATCTGTCCAACATGGCCAATCAGATTGACCGGGAGATCAGTGGAGGAGAGATGCCATTGGTTGTTATCCTAGATGACATCAGTGACGCTATGTCCATCAGTGAGCTGGTCAATGGAGCGCTCACCTGCAAGTATCACAAATGGTGAGTGCACAGCAGAGAAAGAGAGAGAGAAGGAGAGACAGAGAGGAGATACCGGCAAATACAAGTAGTAGCAATAATAATAAATGTAATACTGTAATAATAATAAATCTTTGTGTGATGGGATAATTATTTATTTTTACGATTTGTAAAATGTAACAATGGATCAAGGTCAGATTTCATCCATGATAATTAGACATCCTTTAACTTTGCTGTTCTTTATTTTCTTTTCAGTCCTTACATCATTGGAACGACCAATCAGCCTGTGAAGATGTCATCCAACCACGGACTGCACCTTAGCTTCAGGTACTGTAAATCTAGAGTCAAATAACCCTAACCACATACCTTCTCTCCTACATTTTAAATCACATGTGGTATCCGCCTGGGCACCATTGTCCTGGTCCTCAAAAGATAAATGGTTGTTTTATGGTTAAAAGAAAAGATTTCTAGAGATGCGTTTATAACTAGAAAATGTTTCACCTCAGGATGGTGACGTTCTCCAACAACGTGGAGCCCGCCAACGGCTTCCTGGTGCGCTACCTGCACCGCAAGGCGGCCGAGGCCCAGCAGAAGGAGCCAGAGGTGATGGACCCGGCCGGGCGGCAGGCCCTGCTGGGTGTGCTGGACTGGGTGCCTCAGCTCTGGTACCACCTCCACACCTTCCTGGAGAAACACAGCACTTCTGACTTCCTCATAGGTTAGTTCCTCTGGTGCCACCTCCACACCTTCCTGGAGAAACACAGCACTTCTGACTTCCTCATAGGTTAGTTCCTCTGGTGCCACCTCCACACCTTCCTGGTGAAACCTGACTTCCTCGTAGGTTAGTTCCTCTGGTGCCACCTCCACACCTTCCTGGTGAAACCTGACTTCCTCGTAGGTTAGTTCCTCTGGTGCCACCTCCACACCTTCCTGGTGAAACCTGACTTCCTCATAGGTTAGTTCCTCTGGTGCCACCTCCACACCTTCCTGGTGAAACATGACTTCCTCATAGGTTAGTTCCTCTGGTGCCACCTCCACACCTTCCTGGTGAAACATGACTTCCTCATAGGTTAGTTCCTCTGGTGCCACCTCCACACCTTCCTGGTGAAACATGACTTCCTCATAGGTTAGTTCCTCTGGTGCCACCTCCACACCTTCCTGGTGAAACCTGACTTCCTCATAGGTTAGTTCCTCTGGTGCCACCTCCACACACACCTTCCTTGAGAAACACAGCACTTCTGACTTCCTCATAGATGAGAGGGAGGGAGAGGAGGAGAGAGCCTGTTGAAGTCTGAGATCCACAATGGGATCCATGCCATTATTAGAGCGCATCCTGTGTCCTCGTGCACAAATATAAACAGTAGGCCTACTTGTGTCTAACAGGGCCTGTTACAGGCAGTGTTGATTTCGTAGACAAAAATAATGTGGAGAAAAATGTCCATCCACTACCTTTTTTCACTGACGGAAACTAACGAAAAATGAATAAAAACTAAGCTATGATGACTAAAATGTAGTCTAATGGAGTGCATGAAAAAGAGATCCAGTAGAACTAAAAGACAAGTCATTTATGTTTGGTGCTGTGCTCTGAAAATAGCAGATCTACAAGCTGCTTGGAGGTCTGTATACTTGTACACACTCTTTTTGTGTCATGCGTGTTAACTTCAGGGTCCACTTTATGCTACTCGAATACATCGATTAGTTACATTACCTGTTGCACCCCTAGTTTGGTCAAAGCACTAGGAGACTGTTGAGGATGGCAATGAAGGACCGGGAAGTCTGGCGTGGTATTGTGAAATCCATTTCAAAGAAACCTTTGAAATGGCTGTATTCTTTGAAGTGAACCAGTGGATATTATTGTATAGAATACTTACCTTTAGAACCATCATCTGGGCTGACAGGATGTTTTTTACCTTCCCCAGGTCCCTGCTTCTTCCTGTCATGCCCAGTCACAGTGGCGGAGTTCAGGCCGTGGTTCATCGACCTGTGGAACCACTCCATCATACCTTACCTGCAAGAGGGAGCCAAAGATGGAATCAAGGTGCTTACTTAACACACCCATGGATGCATGTGTGTACTGCACATACACACAACGCACATGTTCAAGGTTACTTTATTTTGTCTCCCTGGGGGAGAAATTTGTCTTGGACAGAAAGACCTGTACTACAGCATACATAAATAGAATGCATTTACAATACAAGACTCGTACACAGAAGCCCACATACCTAGTGCAAAAAAAGAGCAGCACCTTAGCACCACCTCAAAGCCTTCTACCCCTACCCTGTCTGCCCTCTGCAAGGACTCGGTTAAGGAGTGTGATTGACAGAGGGACAATGGAATTCTTGTACATATATTTGCATGCATGTACCTCGTACCTCCTACCTGAGGGCATTAACCTATACTCAGGGTATAGTACGTACATGGTGGGAGGGGTCAGGCACAACTTTCTTAGCCTGCCCAATCTGTGTGCTTGTTTGTGAAAGATTCAATCCTTTATTTATCCATGTTGTTTCACTAGGTTTCCTTAAAGTCATACTGTGTAACCTTTTCAATGAGACAAAAGGTATTTGTGATATAATGTTTCACTGGTATATTGTTTTAACAATATCCATTCCACTTAAAGTTTTAGTCGTCAAGCGTCAACATGACGCAGGCACTGGAAAGGTATTCATTTAGGTATTTTTTAAATTGATACATACACCATACCTTGTGCTAGGACACCGCAGCATTCGTTTTGGAGCGATACTTCTGTGGTTGAGTTAAAAACTGAATTAACCCATTTTGAGCGGGAACCCCTTTTGGTGGTTACATACATTATGTTATAATTTAGCTATTGAAAAATAGCAGATCTACAAGCTCATAGCGCGCCACCGAGTGGCGCGCTATGAACTTGTAGGTCTGCTATTTTTGAAAAATCGTTAAAATGTGCCTCAAATCTTTCAGAAAATTGTCATGATTTAGAAAACTTTTTTTTTTAATTTCGACGTCAGGCCTGAATGGGTTAATAGTTCTAACTGACAATGGAGTTTACCAGAGGTGTCGCAGCATGGGCGTCATTCACTAAACTTGGGTACGCACAGATTATGTAATCTATTTTTGTCTGTGGATTCTGGCGTACCGGTACTCCCATAAAAATGTTTATGTGCCCAACATTTGTCATCAAACGATCTATGTTTGGATGCATATGCATTTTTTTTTCTTCACGCATTTAGAGCTGAATTATTAGGTTATTATCAGTTTGACCACAAGTCTGTGTATTTAAGACTGTCGTGCCTTATGTTGCTTTAGGCGACAGACGCACCTCCAATGTTGAGTTATTAATGTATAATATTGATCACATGAACGCCACGCAATAGCCTAATAAGTCTTACCGTCTGAGGAGGACGCGGTACGGACGCAATCTAGCAGGATAGCTCGCTCGGATAGCGGCGCTCTAGTATGCCCTGGATCCCATGTCATCTTTTTACCTGAGCAAAGGTGAGCATTGTTCAGTAGGCTTGGGCTATATATCCTTTTCCTTCTTTTATTAGCCCATTATAGGGTGTGGTGGTGGGGTTAACTTTCTTATTCACATTACACGTGAGAGCAACTTTATTAACGTTCAGCTCGCTTCCGGACAGAACAGCTGTACAAGTTGTCAAGGCGGTGCGATGCGGCACATTTGTAAGCTTGCAGATGTGTTTTTTTCCCTTCCCACGTTGGTTATTTCCGGTTGCCTTTTATGGTGAATGTTAAAACGGGGCACGGGACAATGCAAGTGATCTACACGGGAGCACGCTTGTGATGTACAAACAGCTGGGATTCATCATCATGATGAGATACACCTGTGATCGGCACTAAACAAGGCTATAGACTCCCTTTTCAAGAATCACTTCACTTAGAACAAACTGTTCTGTAGAATCCATCATAATACTGTAGCACATTTACAAACAGCTCTGTGAATTCCCTATTATAATTCCATACCTTCTTCTCTACTAGGTGCATGGTCAGAAGGCTGTATGGGAGGACCCCGTGGAGTGGGTGAGGGGGACCCTCCCCTGGCCCAACGCCCAGCAGGACCAGTCCAGACTCTTTCACCTACCTCCGCCCAGCACTGGACCGCCCGGCGAGGAGAGGAAACCCCCCAAAGTCACCCCTCCGCCCGCCACGCTGGAGTCAGACCCTCTGGTGAGTCGGTGGGAATTTGAGTGTGTGGAAAATGGACAGTTTGATTGATTGATTGATTGATTGAATACTTTAAGCACACGTCACCGCTAAACCCCTTATGCCTAAACTTCTTTGCCTCTTTTTACTATTTTGCAAAACATTTTTGAATAGTTAAAATGGCCAGTCTACAAGCTCACAACGTGTCAATGTAGATTGGCTAGTTGAACTATTCAAAAATGTTTTTCAAAATAGTAGAAAAAGGCAAGAAGTTTAGGGATAAGGGGTTTAGTGGTGACGAAAATGGAGCCCTTAGAGCTCCATTTTTGTCTCATCTTTCTAAAGCCACTATTTGGGGATTTAGGAGTGGGGAAAGTTGGTTCCCCCACTAAAGTTGGTATTTTGGTTACCTGTCTAAATATTATGCATAGGTGTGGTTTGGGCGTTACAATAATTAAATCATATTTAACCAATCACCAGTCCACGTGCCATATAGATCCCTTATTCGTTACCCGTTAGTGCTATATTGCTTCATAGCCTTACGTTCTATAGCCCATGGAAGAGTGTTGCGTTGCTGCTGTCGCTTTCCCAAACTTGATTTTTTTTTGTTGTGATTTTCGTTTTTTTTTCATATTAACACAGCTTGAATGTTGAAGAAAGTTTTCATTCCAACAGATTATTGATTTGGGCAAATTAAATGTATACATTTATAAGTCAAAGTAGGCTAGCCAGCTCTAGGTGTTGAAATGTTGTGAACATTCAAAGGGGATTTTCTCAGCTTTGGGTAAAACGGCACAATCATTTTAAAATGGTCATATCTCCTTCAAATATTTTTCATATAATATTTCATTGAATGATACATCATATGAAAGCTTACATTCTGTACTTTAATAATCTGTAAAAAACTGAAAAATTACTCTGGTCAAGATGAGGGCCTATTTGCCAGACCCGGTCACAAATGTTTGTGACCAAAATAGCAATTTATGGGAAAGCGTGCCAACACGTGCCTACTGCCTAGGTGCCTAGGCGCAAATAACGGGGTCGGCAAAAAATATAGCGGGTGACACGGGACGAAAATACCATTAAGGGACAGAGAAAGCTCCTATATTCGTAATTTTCGGGCAGCGGCTGAATTGCGGGCCGCGCTGCGGGTAAAGGCTGCGACAAAATTGGAGCCCTTAGTCTTTTAGTCTAATAGCACTGAAATGTTTTGATTGGCTGAGCACCCCATAGCGATGATTTGATTGGCTGAGCAATGCACGTATTGAGGATAAAAAGTGAGGACGCCACAGGTGATCAGCTTTGAGGATTAGCCTTGAGGACTTGAGGATAAAAGGACTTGAGGAGAAAAAGTGAGGACACCAATTATTGTGTTTGGCCGGAATGTGATGATGTATGATGATGTATGTATGATGACAAGAGCGCCCCTCGCTTCACACGGGTGTGATTTTTGTTTTATATAACTCTATGCTTGACACATTCCCCCTCTCTCTATCCCCCTGCTGCGCAGATGGCCATGTTACTGAAGCTCCAGGAGTCTGCCAACTACATCGAGTCTCCGGAGCGGGAGGGAATGCTAGACCCCAGTCTGCAGGCGACCCTCTGAGCACAGCAACCTGCTACACAATAGACACAATGCTGCCTGAAATAGTACGGAGGATGACGACCGTCAGCCAAGCCACTGGAAACACGGTTGTGCCTAACAAAACGGCTGACTGCGTGTGGTGGTGGAACATGGCGTTCACACGAGAGAACTTAACAGACTGAAAAGTCATCTGTGCGCTCAGTCGGCAGTTTGAGACTTAACTTATGAACATAATGGACCTACAGAATGTGTGATTTTATGGACAAAGGATAAAGTCTGCCTGACTATTATTATAATATTGGCGGGAAACCCATGAAAACGCGCTTCCTTGGGAAGTGTGGGCGAACATGTCGGGAAAGGTCTTTTCTCTGTTCCTCGGTTTTGTTGTCGAGGAGGGGGTTTTGGAGTTGCTGAATCTGCAAGTGCATGGTAACCAGAAGAGTGTGATGCTAAATTTTTACATTATAACCTTATTGATCAAGACCTCCATCTTATTTCCATTTGTAGCCACTAAGACGACTAGTGCTGACTGAATTTGTGCCGAGGAGGCACAGGCTTCATTCGGCAAAGAGATAAAGCTCCAACGGTAAATTGTGACAACATCTGATTTCCCCCAAAAATTCGAAACGTCACTAGGCATCAGCCAAAAAATGCACTTTATTTTCTACCTATCCTAATTGGGTTTTTTTATTGGCTGTGTCAGTGTCTGGAAGAGCACATTAATGGCCTGATTGGCTCGACCGTGTCTCTACAACTAAGTTTCTCTAGGTGGCAGTGTTTACTACCATCGGCCTCCGCAGCACTCTCAAAGTGTGTGCCTCTCACTTATTGAAGGTGCTCGGTAGAATGCCACACACTTAATATACAAAGCAAATTGCATCGGGTAGCGTTCTTGTGTTGTCTGTTTTATTAAGACATCATAACCATTCGCTGATATTCATCGGATGCATCGGATTGGTCAGAACTGTGAATTTCCAAAGTGGGTAAAAGAAGTGCATAAGAGTGACGTGCATGGGTGAACACTGAGACAGTTTTAGGATCAGTCTATTATAGAATGACATTATCATTGGATCCGATGGTCGGCGGTTTAGTTGGGCTGTGTATTGATATCAATTATCAATATAACCACAGATGTGAATGAGGAGGCTGTCAAGCTGCCTACTGGAATGTCGTCGGTACCAGACATTCCCTCGGTGGTGTGAGCTAACTGACTGATGTTAGCAGACATTGTCTCATCTCAACATAGGCTACTATAAAACCCCAGAGGTAGGGGGAAAAGTGGCTTATTTAACTTGTCTGCCAACACAGCCTACACTTTCTTGGCTATGCTCGCGTAATATTATGTACTTAGAATAACTGTTTTTTGAAATACACACACAATACATCCTCTTGTGATCGTTAGGAGAGGATACAGCTTTGAAATCTTGTTTTTTTGTAGGATTTTATACTGAATCGTCCTCACCGATAATCATCGACATCTACTAGCTAACATGCCATTGAGTCTGACCGTCAGCCAAAATGATTTATCGACAGCGGCGCTGTCGCAGAAGCTCTAGATTTCAGTCATCGCTGTTCCTACTAATATCTCCCGTTCATCACCCCACGAGTGCTAGAGCAGAACACCATTGACGAAACTGCCATCCGCCATTGCAGAACCTGTGTACAACAATAAGGATCTTCCTACTCCACGTTTTTTGGGTTATTTATATCTTAAAAACAACATTATTGACTTATAGAATTTTATTTTATTTCATTGTCCCATATATGCCATATCTTCTGACGTCTCACAAGCGCAACAGGCGCGAGTGTCAGTCGCAGAGAGCTGAGCCTAATTTATATATATTATCGGATGTATAAGATCATCGGCATCGATGGTGTCGCTCGCCGAAAATAACTGTTATTTTATTTGTACGGTTATGGTACGGTTGCTTCTGCATTATAAGTGTCCTCTTGCCTTTTCCTTCCCTCGCCACCTCTTTTCATGACGGTTGACAGAAATGACAGCTGTCTGTAGATCAGTGGTTCTCAACCTGTGGGACCTAAACTAAAAAAGAATACAAGAAAAAGAATAACAAAACTATACTATTAAAGCTGCTCTAACATTGGTCAAATTGTCAAATAGAAAGCGATAAAAGATCTGCTATTATCACAATGTTTACCTGTGGAACCGAGTCAAACACAATTGAATGCCTCAACTCCTACATTCCAAGTGCTTATCAGGGTGGGGGGGGTCCCCCAGTTCAAATATTTTCAGGGGGTCACGGCGCTGAAAAGGTTGAGAACCACTGGCGTAGACGAGGGAAGGAGGGAGGGAGGGGGGCGGTGGGGGTACTATACTGTAAACAAAATGTGGTGTGCTCTTAACTTCTCATCTCTGTGCCATTTGACCTCAGACTGCCATGTTGTGTTCCGATATCTTAGTCTGGACCTTCCAAAACACACAGGGTGCTGCTGGCGTCAAAAAACTAGACACTCAGATGATTATTCTCTGTGCCTAAAACACAATGTTGGCCTGATTGAAGCTGTCTGCCTGGCCCCTAAGCTGCTGTACAAAACCACCACACCAAGGCCTATAGGTTTTAGAGGGAGAGAGATCATACTATATCATAGACATATAAAGGTAGACGCCTCCTTCGACTCTGGGGCTTTCCCGAGGTTCCTTGCAAAGCACAAGGACTGTCTAAAGAGGACGAGACGCGAAGACCGTACGGGCGACGCCATGTTGCTTATGGTGCTCCATGGAAGGAAAGAAACATGCGCAGTTGAGACCAAGGAAGCTGAACACGGAAGTGTTGGCTGCATATAGCCCATTGCGCATGTTTATTTCCTTCCATGGAGCACCATAAGCAACATGGCGTCGCCCGTACGGTCTTCGCGTCTCGTCCTCTTTAGACAGTCCTTGGCAAAGCATAGCGGAAGCATGAGCGGAAGCATTGCCAAGCTTTACGCGTGCGTCACACAAGGGGACGTTCGGTAGGCCAATCAGAGACAATGCAAACGCTTGTTTCCTCATGCCAATAAAACTCCCTTGGGTTGAATTGATAAGTCCCGGAAAGGACACGCTGTGATTGGCCAGTAGTCACTTGAGTGGCAGCGACGCACGCAGCTCGAGTGGAATAGTAAGAGAGTGGCGACACTAGCGTTGACTCGCATTGTAACAATGGAATGCGGAAGTGCTCGTTCTATCTCAATGGGATAGTTCCAATGTTTGGAACTATAGCCCATATAGGCACCCGCTTTGCAGCGAAATCAAAGCGTGTCGCCACTCTCTTACTATTCCACTCGGGACGCAGCGTGCCTTCCGCACTTCCGCCTGACTTCCACCTAATGCTGTAGACGCATGGCTCCAAAGAACTTCAGCGGCCAATGAGGCGTCTATTTTATAAAATATCTATGCGTACTGTACCCCGGAGAACTTCCCTCTCTCTGACCTATTATGATGTCACTTTAACGATGTCACTTTAACACCCCCATCAGATCAAAGAAAAACAGCACGCTGGGCAGACAGAGAGGATGAAACATTTGGACCTTTTGGGCTGGTAGTTATAACGATAGAACTGATAGTAAAGAGTGTGCGTGTGTGTGTGTTATCTGTGTGCACCTCTGTGTGCTAGGATAGACTGTGTAAAAGAACAACACAATGAATGGGCTTCTTACTATAGTTGACGTGTGATTTGACACCGAACAACACCTTATACACATTGTCCTGAATATCAAGCGTGTGCCACGACGTGATGTATTTGACCGTAGAGTCGCCTGAGAGTGAACGTTGGTGTAATGACACCTCGCCGTCCTCGCCCATCGGAGAAGTGACCATGTCGATGCATGTACAGTATATCCCTGCCCTGGTGTCGTTCGTCCCCCCCCCCCCCCCCCCAGAAAACCTTGCCTCGATCCGGATCGTTGGACCTACCGTACTTACCTTATCCATAGGGAGGGGGGGGAAGGGGATTTTAATAACTATCCTATGTCCATGTTTTGTCTGTTTTTAAAGCGGATATTTTTTTTTTTTCTTTCTTATGTATAATTCTTTGTATAGTTATCCTTCTTGTTTTGTTTTTTGTACAGGACATGGCTATTGTAAACATTGTAAATAGTCAACGAACGCATCTCTGCGACAGCAATCACTTAAACTATGGAGGTGTGTGTGTGTGTGTGTATAAAGACTCAAGAGAAAAGGCCCTTGTTAATGCAGTGAATGCAGGAGGATCCTGGCGGTCATTTTGTATTCCTCCGCTGTGTTGAAGGAGCAATATAGAGGCTTGATGGAGAGAAGGGGGCTAATAGTGGATTCATGGCATGTCTATAAAAACCACGGCGAATCCCATATGTCTAACATTGCTCTATAGACACTCAATAAAGTCATGCCATTCTTAACGTGTCAATGTGTCTTGAGCTTTTGTGTGTGTGTGTGTGTGCGTGTTTCTGTGTGTGTGTCTGTGTGCGTGTGTGTGTGCGTGCGTGTGTCTGTGTGTGTCTGTGTGCGTGTGTGTGTGTGTGTGTGTGTTACAGTGAACATAACTTGTATAAATAATAATATCCCTAACTGATTCATTCATTTTTTTTAATTTTTATTCTTCACTACAGTTTTGAAAATTACACAAATCCTGAAAAATGACAGTCCTCTCAGCCAATTAATCATTCAGTTTTGTCAGCAGCAGATGTAGGCTAATGGAAATGTACCCCACACCTGTGTGAAGTGGGGGGCGATATTACCATCTTATCATCTTTATCAGTATTTGGTCTGGCTATAATACAATTAAGTGTATGTGTTTCGATATAATACATCTGTTAACAACAAAACAATCGATTGATTTGAAATGAAAATTGACTGACAAGCCTGTATGAAGCCTTCTATACACACTTTTGTTTTTCTGTAAAAAAAGTCCACCACCACCATTTTCCCATACTGTACATACTGTACACTGCACCGTACATCATTATCAGTCTTAATTTTATCCTTGAACTTCTTGTTTAAGCCCCAACATGACTGGATATACAGGTTTTGTTGCAGTTGTAGAAATATTAGACCTTACAGTAATTGTCTAATGTTAAAGCATGTTCTTCTAATCATGCAGAGTATACTTTTCTTAAAAACAAACTTTGTTATATATTTTGGGGAAAAATAGCCAATTTAACACAGAGGTGCCCCCTCTTCCTTGGTGCCCAGTCTGCCCACCTATCCTCTTACCGTACTGTAACTAAACCGTGCCTATGATATGAATAACTAAATATGTCTAGCGGCAGATAGATTTATTTCATCTTTCTATAGAGCAAATATAATGTTCCCAGCTAGGAGGTCAGGGCCAGGCTTTTACACTTAGCAAACTGGAACTGAGTTGAGTCTGTACTTGAGTATTTCCAATTTCCAATACTTTTACTTCTACTCCACTACATCTCGGATCCAAATATTGTTCTTTTACTCCACTACATTCATTTGAAAACTTTAGTTACTAGTTACTTTGTAGATTCAGATTATTATAACAAAACATAGGGGAGAACGGGGTAATATATTTTTGCTTAAGTTGTCCTGGAAGCAAGGCAAAATGAGATGGCAGTAAAATCTAATGATCTACCCATATTTCAGGGTGTCTTCTATCAATTGAAATGATGACAAAGGGCCATGAAAATATGACCTTTTAAAAAAAAGTGTCATGTGGCTCAATTTGCCCCCAGGTAAGGGGTAAGTTGATCCAAGTCGAGGGGCAAGTCGAACCACATGATATTTTAATGTTAAAAGCTTAAACTTGCCCCGTGGGTGCACGGTGGCACAGTTGGTAGTGCTGTCGCCTCACAGCTAGAAGGTCCTGGGTTCGATTCCCGCTCGGGGCGCTGTGGGTGCTGGCGGCGTGTTTCCTCCTCCGCGTCATCAGTGCCCATACCCGAGGCGGGGTTGGCGAAAGGGCCTTTCTGTGTGGAGTTTGCATGTTCTCCCCGTGTCCCCTAGGGTAGGTACCCTCACAAAAACATGCAGTAATCCTGGTCTCTAAACAAACTGCCTCCCCCTGGCCAGCCAGGGCGCCTGATGGAGGGGAAAGGAACTGGTTGGAATAACGTGTTCCTTCCACGCGCTACGTCCAACCAGGGAAACTACCCCCTGTCACGTGTAAAGGAGCAACTTGAGTCTTGGACACTCAGGCAGGAAGGAAGCATGAGTTCAAGTCCGTTGCTCTCCCCATGTCCCCCATATATGGGGACTAGGTTGGCGAAGGGTGTGTAGAGAGCCCAGGATCACATTAGATAATTGGCACAGGGGTGAAAAAATGGGTTACAAAATCGAGGGATAAAAATTAAAAAAAAAGAAAAAGCTTAAACTTGAACAGATAATGTATTCACGTATCAATAATAATATAATAACAGTTTTCCCTTTTTTTCCCAATATTGTTAATACAATATTGCAAACTTCTTTTAAATGAGTATGTACATGCAAATTAAAGGTAATTCAGTAGCCTATAATTTGAGTAGCAAAGACTTAAGGTCATTACACACTGGCGAATTAGCGACGCGAATTAAAAATTCGACACCGGAGCGAACACCGGAGCGAACAAATAAAGAGCGAAAACGGTCGCATTTTCGCACATTCGCACATTCGCCACTGATGTGGAAGCTTGCATTGACTTCAATTGGTTTTAAAAAAAGGCGAATTATTCGCACGAATAATTCGCGTCGCTAATTCGCCAGTGTGTAATGACCTTAAATAAAAAATATGAATAGTGATTCCCATTGACTCAATTTACCCCCGGACATTGGCTCATCTTACCCATAGCCACCATTTTAGAAAACAATGACTAGAATAAGCTACTTCAGACAATTTAATTGCTAAATGATTCACATGGTTCTATCCATTGGCAAATCATCAACGTGTATGATATTACATTTTAGACCTAGGTACATTTTGCTTTGTATAACAGTCATTTTACATGATGTTTCGAAATTTTACTTTGACCGACACCAAACATTTTTTTGTGTAAAAGAATGTTTTCTACTTTCCCCATGTGCTTCCCAACTTCACAGCCAGGTGTAAATTATGGATGCTTACTAGATTTAAGGTCACATGGCAACACAGGTTTCTAGTTTTCTAGATAAAGAAAACAGTAACCACTTCAGTCTTCAACACTAGGCTATACATTTTGGCCATTTGAAAATAGCCGATCTACAAGCTCACAATGTGTCGGAATGTGACGCATTGTGAGCTTGTAGATCGGCTATTTTCAAAGGATGTTTATACATTTGACATTCTTCACAATGACTAGTCTACTTTTACTTTTGGAACTTTAAGTACATGTTGATGCCAATACTTTTGTACTTTTACTCATGTAGGCCTATATTTTGAATTCCGGACTTATACTTGTAACAGAGTAGTTCTACATTGCAGTACTGATACTTTTAATTCAATAAAACATTTGAGTAGTTTTTCCACCACTGTAGATTGGATAATGTTCCCTGGCTGGAATTTTAGATGCTGGGGTTCTCAAATGGTTATGTACACATTCTGAGTTGTTGTCCAGCAGGTGGCAGTAAAGGGTTAACAGCAACAGTTCGTCAGTGAGGAAATGAAATCTGTTGAAACGAAAAGTTAACAGATAAAAGTTTGGTGGCAGCGACCATAGATATATATAAACATGGCAGCGACACTCTCTAGTCTAGAACTCTCTACAGAACCTTTCTACAAGACGTTATACACAAAGTCTCTACAGAACCTTTCAACAAGACCTTTTACACAAATACTGACAAAATCATTGGTGAGTAGCTACTGCATTTAGTTAATGGTTTACTAAACAAGGAAACCTGACTCAGTCAGTCTGTCTATTAAACTCTAATCCTGATTCCTCCTCACGTATGACTATCATAGCGTTTTTCACTTCCCCAAAATGTGTGTGTGTGTGTGTGTGTGTGTGTGTGTGTGTGTGTGTGTGTGTTGTAGGCCGCATCCAGCTATCTAAATAGGTGACAGGTAGTCTGTGTGGTTAAATATGAAAGTGAATGAACAGGTGTGAGATCTGTGTGAGTCTGTAATCCTTCTAAAAGTCATGTAGTGATTATTTTGTTGCTATTTTCTTGTAGTGTCTTAATGTTGATCTTGCCTACTTTTAATTTGTCCTTGATCATGTGTTTTTATCTTGTTTTTAATCTGGTTTAATATAGTGATGGGAGATTAATCGGCAAACACATCGGTATCGGCCGATATTTGCCTTAAACCAATTAATCGGTTATCGGTAAAACAATATATTGGATTTAGTTAAGTTTCATTTTATTATAATACATTTTGAAAAATAATTTAAAAAAGCCTGAAAAAGCCCTTTGTGATGATGAAGGCTGCAAATTATATCAGTGTTTTCTGGGGAAGCTTTCGAAAGAGTCAATAGTTGGAACATTTAAGTAGCCAATGTTTTGCTGCTGTTTTTTTTGTGCGTCTGCGCGCGCGTGTTGCTTGCAAGTGACTGCATGACAAATCGTGAGCGCATCCGAGTTCCATGATGAAGGGAGGCTGCTAGGGAGGGTGGATCTGTCCCATAAGGTCATGCGGGTGGAGTCTCTTTGCCTATATTACCTGATCAAGTCCCTCTTTTCTCCTCTATCCAGAGGAGTGAGAGAGAGGACTGCAGGCTGATTCCTACTAGGATACTTACTTACTTTTTGCACCGCCATGCCAGCCAAACCCGCACCCATCAAAAAATCCCCCGCCAAGAAGGCGGCAGAGGCTGAGCCCGCAGCGAAGGCTCCTGCTGAGCCCGCTGCTCCTCCGCCACCTGCCGCCGAGGCACCTGCGGAGGCAGCGCCGGCCGAGGCTGCTGCTGCGCCCGCCGCGGCGGAGGAGGAGGCATCGCCTGCTGCAGCCCCAGCGGAGGAAGGAACACCCGCTGAAGGTAGGCCTACTATACTATAGTGCTCTGTCCTGAGTCCTGACCTGGTGGTGCATGATGGGACATACCCTTTATATAACAACAGGTCATTATGAGTATAATCTCGCGTAGCCAGACTGTTGCCTCTCGCAACAGTTCCTCGATTGTGGAATATAGTTGTCTGCCTTATGAGTATGAGTATGACTATGACCGTGGACGATGCCTGGCTGTCTTTCCGTCTGTCTGTGCCCCAAAAGCGCTCTCATCATCAGCAAACTGCGTTTAGCCTATACTCATACTGGCTGCTTTTTTGATGAATTGAGTAGGAGGACTCCTATACTCAATTGAAAGGACCCCAATGGACCCCAATAGGCTTTCTTGGATTCACTCTTTTTACAGTATATTGTACCCTATAGGCTACTGTACTTGTCCATGCAAACAGTTAATAAAGTATCAATCAATAATAACCTTGTCCTTAACACATTTTGATTGATTGAATAGGCCTACTTTTATCAGTTTGAGAGAGAGAGAAAGAGAGAGAGAGAGAGAGAGAGAGAGAGAGAGAGAGAGAGAGAGAGAGAGAGAGAGAGAGAGAAGCACCTGTAGAAGATTGAACCCAAGAAAGCACAACATTGCTTGTTTCCATTGGGGTCCTGTGCATATTTTCATTGAAACATTTAGTGACAGACAAATACAATACAAAAACATCATAAAAGAAAAATATGTGCAGTATAGGCATTCATTGTGATAGGCTTGGATTTCTTCACCTAGTGTTTCTAATAACAATTAATGGTATATGGGATTGGCAAGTATTATTTCCATTCATAATCTAGGCCTATATATAGGCTACTAGACTTAGCCTAGTGTGAATGATTTATTAACTCATATACCCGCCTGTTTATCATCAGAGGATTTAAACATTCTATTAAACGCTCTAACAGTTGACGTCAAGTATAGCCTAGGTTGGAATACAAAGTAACCAACACCGACCGTACTGTAACTCCCGCTGCATTTTAATGGCTGTAGGTCATCTCCTGAAGGCACTGACCCAGTTGCTCTAGTCCTCAGAATGCTGATGACATCAATTGGAAGGCGTTGTAAAATTATAGGGGAGCCAGCAATACCTTACGTGTATGATTTATCTGTGTCTTGCTGTAAGGTGCCGATTCTTTTAGCGGGTTGTGCCAAAACGGTAGCACTTGACTTAATCGTATAGGGTAAAGTAATAATACAACCATAACTCATTATAAAGCTTGGCTTTTCTAATGACTTAAGTCGTAAAAAGTATACTTTTATAAGGATTGTGTTATTTAAAGCATTAGTATCTGATTCTGAATAATAGTTAGAACCATATACCTATAACATCCAAATGATATTTAATCTATCAGTAATTGTCCCAACTGATCTGATATCTGAATCTACTTGTCCAGTGTGGTACATTTTCTTTCCTTTATGATTTTCCTCTACACTTTACACACTTTGACTTATTACTTCGTACAATTGTATGATAACCTTTATAACCTGGTGGGAACAGAGTGGCATTCCCGACACACCGCCACTCCGACTACGTTGCTTCAGGGTCCGGTTATAGGGTTATAGGGACAGGGTTAGGAATAGTGGGCTTCGGAATACTGGAGTGGTATTATACCTTGTATCCATGTAGTGTGTATTTAACTACACACTACTGTATTTGTTTGAGCATGTGACAAATACAACCTCTTGAATCTCGGTGCTTTGGACCGAGTGGGTTTGCTATCAAAACAATGTGGCAACCCTCACCACTTCGATAGGCGAGGGAACTATATATAAGGCTATAAGATCCATTGAATCTTTCATGGTAAAGGCTATACAACTTTGTACATCACTGTCTGGAACCTTATCTAACCTCTTTTTTCCCATAAGGTACAGTATATGCTAACATCTTATGTACATATGCCAGCAGAATTAATGCTACTGCATTTGCAACGCAATTGGCTAAATAAACACAGTACTGTAGGTCAACACAACGCTGTCTCAACCCAAATGTGCCCAAAGTTAAACGTCAACATGTGACTTGAAGGTGGGGGGGAATATATGATGTACGATTCTGTCCCTATCGGGACAACTCGGACGGCGCTGAGTCGGCTCAAGCGGACTGCGCAATGTTCGGCACAGCGACTGGCTCGCCTATACACTGACACCACGCTAGACAGGAACGCCCAAAAACGTCACATCCGGTTTTAGCCTGGGGTAAGAATTTTCTATGGCTGCCAATGCAACTTGGTCCAATCCTTAATCACATACGGACAAACATCTATGCCGATGCTATCTAACTTGCGGAGGTAGCGTGCCTTGTCCACGGGCAACAGATCTTTCAACGTATGGCATTGCAAATACGTTTGATAATCGCTACTCTGCTCAATATTGTTTTGAAAATGCCGCAAATTGCATTGCAGTGAACGAGCGCAAATCACAACTTCCCCCGGTTGTGGGCAGAGTCACAGTTTGAGGCGCTGTTTACGCGCCGTGGTGTCAGTGTATAAGGCTAGCTCAGCGGTGCGTCCCGTGGCTCAAGTGTGCGGATGTCTCGGAAGGTCAACATGCCGCTCTTATTTGCCATAGTTTGAAGTTTGGGGGCGAGACAGACAGTGTTGGTCAGCATAATTGATTCCAGCTTGTAGAACAACAATTGAGCCTGCTTTGCCCTGAAAGATGCTCTGACTTGTGATGTTCAACCTGTAATCTCAGCCCCTACACCTGCTGTAGAGGAGGAGACTCCGCTTCCCAGCGTTGAACCTGAGGCTGTTCCAGTTGATGGTAAACCAAACCCTCAACTCTGACACATTTGCCCACTTTTGACAAACAAAAGCTGTTTGTATCCAGCTGATACTAACTCTGGATGTTCAACCCCTAACCTCAGCCACCGCACCTGCTGTAGAGGAAACTCCAGCTCCCAGCAATGAAACCGAGGCTGATGAAGCTGATGGTAACTCTCATTCATATCTTAAGTTAACCCATTTTGGAAGGGAACCCCTTTAGCTATTGAAAAATAGCAGATCTACAAGCTCATAGCGCGCCACCGAGTGGCGCGCTACGAGCTTGTAGGTCTGCTATTTTTGAAAAATCGTGAAAATATTTATTTCAGAAAACTGGAGGATTTAGAAGAATTTTTTCAGGCCTAAATGGGTTAAGTTAACTACAACATAACCTCTTACACTATAATAAAGGCCGTTTCAGACGGGCAGCGAGTGACGCAGGCATTGCCGCCTGGATCAGCGACAGGTGTGCTCATGAGGGCCGCGGGACGCGCAGGGTAAAAAACAAAAGAATCTGACCACAATCGAAAGAAACGAGCACGCGTGCGACAATTTCACTGGACTGCACTGCACCCGTGAAAATGTGCTCAACTTCTCTGCGTGTCCAAAATAAACGCACTTGATAATTAATTACTAGGCGCGTCAGTTGCTGCCCGTCTGAAAAGGCCTTAACGCTTTGTTAAAATGTGTCCGTTATCAACTTATCATTCATGGTAAGTCCACAAATGCCAAATGTGTAGGCTTGCACGGGCCCTATTTTCGTCAGTGCCTTACCCCTATCCCCTATCCCTAAACTTCTTTGCTTTTTTTTGTTTTGCTTTTTACTAATTTTAAAAACATTTTAAAATTGTTCAACTAGCCGATCTACATTGACACGTTGTGAGCTTGTATATCGGCTATTTGAACTATTCAAAAATGTTTTTCAAAATAGTAAAAACATTTTTTTAGGGATAATGGCCCCGGTACAGTATGTGCCTACTGATGCCAGTAGAGTTAATACTAATGTCAACATATGCTCTGCAATTGGTTATAAATGCTATGGATCAACATTGCTGATTCTCAGTGTTGGGCAATATTACTTAGGAGAGTAATATGTTTACTTTACTTATTACTCCTTATTACTCCAAAGTAATAATATTACATTACTTTATATTACTTGGAATCTAGAGTAATATAGTTACATATTACTTTATATTACTTTTCAACCGGGCCTCTTCCACCCGCAAAAGAACACAATCTGTTTAGCCATGATCTCCTTTTACAACTGAATCAAATTAATTGGAATAAGAAGTCTCCAATCAGCCAAACTGAATAATTGCAGGATATAAAACAAAATATTCAACAGTCTCGTAATATGTGCTATCTTTTTACAAAGTAAATGGGTATAATATTACTGTTTTGGCAGAGTAATACCTTACTTTACTTGTTACTGGAAAAAGTAATAATATTACAGTAATATGTAACTAGTAACTCGTTACTGCCCAACACTGCTGATTCTATACGTTGTAGATAGAACAACAATTTGTCCTGCTTTGACCTATAAACCTTGTTTCTGCTTCTACGATACTAACCTGTGACTTGTGATGTTGGACCTGTAACCTCAGCCACTGCGCCTGCTGTTGTAGAGGAGACTCCAGCTCCCAACCTTGAACCCGAGGCCGGTCCAGTTGATGGTAACCTTGAGCCATTTTATGAAGTCAGCTA
Organism: Electrona antarctica; assembly: GCF_951216825.1. Taxonomy (NCBI): domain Eukaryota; kingdom Metazoa; phylum Chordata; class Actinopteri; order Myctophiformes; family Myctophidae; genus Electrona; species Electrona antarctica. The sequence goes on from NC_136807.1 coordinate 48,519,591, forward strand.
CAGTTTATAATATAAGCTGTTAAAATATGTTTTAAAAATGTTGTGGTTCTTCATGCTATTGCTACGGCTACCTATACCACTTAACAATCTCTAACCGCTTTTATCACAAGATTAAAGGTAGGGTAAGTGATTTTATTTGGTTAAAATAATTGTTTAATAGCAGATTAAACAAGTGAAATTGGAAGTGATGATGATAATACAAATAAATAATTGGGTAACTGGAACACTGTAAAAATGAAGCTGATAAATGGGAACGCTCTCTGGTTGGCAGAAATGTTTGACAAAAAAAAAACGTTTTGTTTTAACCCGAAAATATCTCTTACCCAGCTACCTTTAACAGACATAATATAAGGTTAAATACAACATTATATTTGTTTCCTAAACAGTATTGATATAAGCTATGTATTAACTGGTATTGGTTGGTAATGGAAGCAGCCATTGTTGTTGATTCTTCATTTGACAACAATTAACCCTCACTTGTAACTTCATTGTGATGTTCGGCCTCTAACCTCAGCCACTGCACCTGATGGTAACCGTCACCCCCTTTTTTTTACAAGCCAACAATAACCTCTTATAATACTTACAATGTGGGTTTTTTCATGGTAAGGGTGGAACTTTGTAACATCTCTTGAACATACACTAACCTCTTTGTATTGTCACAAGGTCGAGTATGATCGCATCACATCCCTTTGGCATGGTTGAGACTTTGTGTCATCATTCACTCCCCTGTCTATTTTCTCGTATCTCTGTGCGTATTATGTTCCCTGGTCCAGTTCTTTTGGTTCTGTGTCCGTCTCTTCCTCAGCTGTTTCTTCTTTTTAATCACCCTATGTGTGTATATTAGTCTTGTTCCCCAGTCCGTTCTTATTGGATCATGTGTTTCATGTGTCAGTTTATGTGTAGTCTCTCAGATGGAATTCAGATGGAATTCAAAGGAAAAGAGGGCGCCTTTATTGTTTGACGATGCGTTCTCAGATTGGTTTATGTGTGACAGCTGCTGTCCTCGTTTACTCGCATCACCTCGTTTACTTGCATGTTTGTATCACCACCTGCCTCTCTGTCCTGCCTGCGTTTGGGTCATCAGCACCACCACAGTGTTGTGTTTTTATCACCACCTGCCTCTCTGTCCTGCCTGCGTTTGGGTCATCAGCACCACCACACCAGCTCATAACAACTATAACAGATAATATGAATGACAACATAGTATTTATACTGTACACCAGTGGCTCCCTACCTGTGGGTCCCATGGGGATACATATATATCCCCACAAAAAATATATATAAGAAAGAGGCAAAAATGGTGAAAATAGCTTATCTACACTTCAGCTATTTTCACGTTTATCTGTGAAACCGAGTCAAACTAAATGTAATGCCTTAACTCCTACAATTCCGAGTTCTTGTCGGGGGTGGAGGGTCCCCAGTTGAAATATGATTATTTTGAGGGGCCGAAAAGGTTGAGAACCACCTCACTATGGCTATAATACTATGGATCAACATGGTTGATTTATTGTTGCAGAACAACAATAGGTCCTGCTTTGTCCTCTAGTCCATGTTACTAAACCTGTGGTTTGTGATGTTCAACCTGTAATCTCAGCCACTGCACCCGCTGCTGTTGTAGAGGAAACTTGGTCCAATCCTTAATCACATGCGGACAAACATCTATGCCGATGCTATCTAACTTGCGGAGGTAGCGTGCCTTGTCCACGGGCAACAGATCTTTCAACGTATGGCATTGCAAATACGTTTGATAATCGCTACTCTGCTCAATATTGTTTTGAAAATGCCGCAAATTGCATTGCAGTGAACGAGCGCAAATCACAACTTCCCCCGGTGGTGGGCGGAGTCACAGTTTGAGGCGCTGTTTACGCGCCGTGGTATCAGTGTATAAGCTCTTATGATATTTAAAATGTGGTGATTTTTCATGGTAAGGCTACAAATGTGTACATCACTGGAACATTCTCCAACCCGCCTTTCACAAGGTGCTATATTGTTGCTGTCGGGTGTTATATCTACAATGTATAGGCTATCTGCCATTTCTGCTACTTTTGTGGGACACTGCAGTAGGACGAAGTAGAGCGTTAATTTATGAAAAAACATAAAGTTAAAATATGGACATAAGAGGTTTCTACCCGACAGCAATGATATGATTATGGTGCAGTATATCCGTACTGTGTACTGTATGCCAGTTGACTTAATACTAATATAACATAGAATTCATGAAATTATATTTCCTATTACTGAAAGAGGCCATTGTTGTTGATTGTTCATTGGACACCAACGTAGCCTTTTAGCCTATACTTTCTACTGCCAAGGCTGTTTCTAGTCATCGACACTAACATGAAATCTGTAACCTCAGCCACAGCGCCTGCTGTAGAGCAGGGGTTCTCAACGTTTTTGGCCGGGGACCCCCGGAAATGCTTTGGCAATGTCTCGGGACCCCCGCCCCGCCCCCTCCCGACCCCCAATATAAATTGACTGCTACAATAACCTTAAACCATTTTGGGTGGGAACCCCTTTTGGTGTTTTAAGCATTGTTATAATTTAGCTATTGAAAAATAGCAGATCTACAAGCTCATAGCGCGCCACCGAGTGGCGCGCTATGAGCTTGTAGGTCTGCTATTTTTGAAAAATCGTGACATTTTTTTAAAAAACAAAATCTTTTTTTTTTGTTTTTTTTTTTGAAAATAATTTGGGGACCCCCTAAAATAATTTGGCGACCCCCCCCGAGGGGTCGCGACCCACGGGTTGAGAACCCCTGCTGTAGAGGAGACTGCAGCTCCCTGCAGTGAAACCGAGGCTGATAAAGCTGAGGGTAACCTTCACCCCTTTTTCATAAGCCAATTATAATAACCCCTTATAATTGTTGAATTGTGGTGATATGGTAAGGCTATATATCTCTGGAACATACACTAACCTCTTTTGTGGTGTGATATCGGTATGATAAGATATCAAGTATCAATATGCCAGAGTTATAGAGCGTTGCAGTCCCGCCCCCTTCCATGACGACGCCAGGCCCAGGAAATGAATCACAATGCATTTTTCCCATAGACATTTCAAAAAGTATTTATTTAAAGACCTTTTAAGCGTCTTACGAAGCCAACTCGAGTCGTGACAAATCATGACAATACACACAATATTTTGGACCAAACAAATAATTACAAAAAACAACAAAAAAAGTGTTGTAACCTGCCGTTTCTTTCTACTTTCTAATTCTTTGTTTGGCCCAAAAAAATTTGTTTGTTGTCATAATTTGTCACGACAAGAGTTGGCTTTGTCCGCGGCGTAAACGTCTTTAAATAAATACTTTCTGAAATGTCTATGAGGAAAATGAACGGAGAATCATTTCCTGGTAGGGGGCGGGACTGCGACGCTCTATAAATACTAATGACAAGTTGACAACAGCATATTTCTGAAATAATGTTATGAATCCAATGCAGTATAGGAGGTCAACATGGTCGATTCAAGGTCGCAGAACAACAATAATTGGTCCTGCTTTGTCTTAGAAACATTATTTCTAGTCTAGGATACTAAACCTCTGGCTCTGACATGTGATGTATAACCTGTAATCTCAGCCACTGCACCCGCTGCTGTTGTAGAGGAGACTCCAGCTCCCAGCCATGAGCCTGAGGCCGTTCCAGTTGATGGTAACCTTCAGCCCTTTATATAAACCAACTATCATATAAGCTCTTATGATATTTAAATGACGTGATTTTTCATAGTAAGGCTACGAATGTGTACATCACTGGAACATTCTCTAATCGCCTTTATCACAAGGTGTCAGCTATGATAATTGATAACAACCTTGTTCCCAGGCTTTTCTCATCTCACGAAAAGAAAAGTCTGGTAAAAGAACTACGACAGAAAGTGTCCATATAGGGCAGGACTTCCGTGCATATGCACTTCCTCCGGAAACTGTTTCGGCCGATCGCAATTCGTGACAGGTTTTCATCAGTACGGCATCAAAGTAACTTCCATCGGCAGTAATTCCTGTACTTAGACACTTTCAGTAGCAGTTCTTGCCCAGCATAATGCATTATGTTCTGTCAAGTTAATGCTAATAACAGAATTGATTAAATTATAATGCCTATTACTGAAAGAAAGGTCATTGTTGTCGATTCTTCATTGCACAACAAGTTGGCCTACTTTCCACTACCAAAGCTCTTTCTAGTCATCGATACTAACTTGTAATTTGTAACCTCAGCCACTGTATCTGCTATAGAGGAGACTCCAGCTCCAACCGATGAAACCGAGGCTGATACAGCTGATGGTAAACTCTCATCCTTTGTACAAGCCATTGAAGCCAACAATAACCTCTTATTATACTGTACTTGAAATGTAGTGATTTTCCTTGGTAAGGCTACAACATTGTACATCTCCGGAACATACACTAACCTCTTTATTTTGTCTTGAGGTATAGTATGATAACACCGCAGCATATATCTCTATCCAATTAGAGTCAGTGCTAAATGACAACAGTGTATTTCTGCGATTAAGAAATGCTTATAAATGCAGTACAGTAAAGGCCTATTCACACTCCAGTTTTAGGTGATAAGTTGACAACCGAAACGGTGGCTATATGAACAAGAGAGATGAGTTTGGTTGAGCGGTGAGTCGCTTACCACCTCTACGTCATGTTGTAGTTTTCGGTGGTCACCGTATCACCTGAAAGTGTGTATGAATAGGCCTTAAGTACACATTGTTGATTCAAGCTTACAGAACAACAATATGTCCAGCTTTGTCCTAGAATCCTTGATTTATAGTCTATTATACTAAGCTTGTACCAACCTGTAATCTCAGCCACTGCACCCGCTGCTGTTGTAGAGGAGACTCCAGCTCCCAGCCATGTTGAACCTGAGGCTGTTCCAGTTGATGGTAACCTTCAGCCCTTTATATAAACCGACTATAAATTCTTAGATTACAAAGGAAAAAAAATTGTGGTGATTGTTCAACAATGTTTTCTACCACTTTGTACATCACTGGACCATTCTCTTCCTGCCTTTATCACAAAGTGCTTACATAATGTTGCATTTTGCTCTTATCTGCCAGTCAAGTATACTAATTTATTTTTCAAAGAAAAGGAGTCATACAGCTCGTAGTTTATATCGACAAAGTATGTCTACTTCATACCCTAAAGAAGACATCATTTGACGAAACATTGTTGTATTAAATAATAATAATAGAAAATATATTGCATTGTGACTACAAGCTATGTACGACCTCTCTTTTTTGAGGAGAGGTTCCATTGTTTCCAAGTTAATTACTAATAAAATGGAATTCATGAAATTATATTGGCTAATATTGCTAAAAGAGGACATTTTTGTTGAGTCTTCATTGTACAACAATTTGGCCTATATGTTCCACTACCAAAGCTAGTAGTTTAATAATATAACTTCATCCTCTCTAACCTCAGCCTCTGGTCCTGCTGTAGAGGAGAGTCTGATAAAGAGGCTGATAAAGTTGATGGTAACCATCATCTAATTCTTTTAGGCCAACTGTATATAAATACATTTTTAATGTTTGCACGGCAGTGATTCGTTGTGGTAACAGCTGTGTATTACAGTACATCACTGGAACAAGGTCTAACCTCTTATCACAAGTTACTCTAATAACGTTGCATTACAGTATGTACCTTTTTATATTGTTAACACTAATGACAGCATATCATGTGCTCTAACCTCTTTTACAAATACCTTCTCGTCTCCTTATTTACAGCGGCCGTCAGTAGTTAATAGTAGCTAATGCTAAGGCAATAATGGGAGACTATAGAAACTACAGTTCCCATAGTTCTTTGCAACTAACATCTCCTCAGCAAGTGCTAACATGTATCTAATGTCTGCTAGCTACTGCGCCCGCTGCCGAGGACCCTGAAGGCCTAGCTTCTGCTGCTGACGCTCCAATAGCTGATGATGGTAAATCATGTTGTGCATAACATATTGTAGTCCAACTTCCACCCAGCATCTGTCCTGCAAAGGTATTGCAGCGCTTTCAAACCTAATCCCCGTGGACTGGTTGGATCAACAGTACAGCTACAGTATTACAGCAAGCTTGTTCAATGTGGGACTTGTAATAGTGCTCGGCATGAAACTCACACATAGGCCAGGGGTTCTCAACCCGTGGGTCGCGACCCATTGGGGGGGTCGCCAAATTATTTTGGGGGGTCCCCAAATACATTTAAAAAAAAGAAAAAATGCAACTGAATGGCTGTAAAATGGAAATGAAGAGTTTACATATAGTACACATAGTACATGCATACACCTTCCCTAATGATTATATCTGGTTTCCATATTTATTTTGTATATTGTCTATTATTAAGGTTATTGTAGCAGTCAATTTATATTGGGGGTCGGGAGACATTGCCAAAGCATTTCCGGGGGTCCCCGGCCAAAAACGTTGAGAACCCCTGCTGTTGGCTACTTCTTTACTCAGCTACGATCCACATGATACGTCCTTGTTTTTACAATATAGGTATACAACTTGGTGAAACACGGACTGGACGATGTTCTCTAATCTCTTTTAAAACTGTGTTCGTATAGTCTCTTTAATGGTCTTGTGCAAATGCTAAGACAATAGTGGTAAATAGAAATATAGACTCGAGTGAGACTGAAAACCTAATTTCCCATAGTTCTTTGCACTAGTACTGGGTGACCTTTGACTGGAGAAACATTTAAATTTTGCAGGTAACAAGAAAGTGTTACCTGCATTTTTGAGGGGAGCACACTCCAATGACTGGCCGTGTGTGTCCCTCCTATGTGTCTATGTATATCCATTTGGGGTATGAACAGCTGCAATACCGCTGGGTGACCTAAAGTGGCACTGTTGAGCAGCCCAAAGGGCCACTCACACTGAGCACCACAACTATAACAATACAAGTATAACTAACAATAAAACCTGTACCGTACAGTACAGTGTACGGTGACTATTGCAATGATAGTATAGTTGCACCACTCAGTTCACACAGGTGTGATTTGTCTTTTTTCTCCAGATCTGCCACTAACATTTCCTCAGCAGCTTCTAATGTCTCTAAACCAATGTCTGCTATACAGTAGCTGCTGCTGCTGCTGAGGACGCCACTGCTGCCCCTGAAGCCATAGCTTGTGCTGCTGATGCTCCCATAGCTGATGCTCCTCCCATAGCTGATGCTCCTCCCATAGCTGATGCTCCTCCCATAGCTGATGCTCCTCCCATAGCTGATGCTCCTCCCATAGCTGATGCTCCTCCCATAGCTGATGCTCCTCCCATAGCTTGTGCTGCTGATGCTCCTCCCATAGCTGACGATGGTAAATCAAGTTCTGTATAGTCCTCCTTTCAGGCTTTCACCCAGCATAATATGTCCTGCAAAGGTAGTGCAGTATTGGTTGCATCAACTGTACAGCCATATCCTGTAGCAAGCTTGTTAACACCCCCATCGCCCAGGACGAAGTTCTTTGTCCTTTCTATTAGTAACGCCCGACGCCCAGGACGAAGTTCTTTGTCCTTTCTATTAGTAACGCCCGACGTCCAGGACAAAGTTCTTTGTCCTTTCTATTAGTAACACCCGACGCCCAGGGCGAAGCATTGTCCAAAAGACGAAGTTTATTGATATGAGAACGGATCGCATGGCTCCATAGCCCAGGAGCGCCTGTTGGGCAATCCTCGGTGTTGCGTAAGAGTGAGACGTCATCGAAAAACTCCCTCCCCTGTTTAGCTGATGAAAACGAAAATCTTAAAACGTTCATAACTCGCGATCTAAATCATCCCGTCTAATTATGAAAATAGATCCTGTGTTAGACGGCGCTCCAGTCGCGATAGATTTATTCTTACCTCCCGTTGTTGTCGATCGACGTCCGGAAAAGGGGTCCGTGTTTATAAATCGAATGGGCGCTATAATGTAATGGATTAAATTACCCCGGGCAATTAAAGTGTTAACAAGTGTGACTTATGCTGTATGGTGGATACTTTATAAACTGCTGTTTGGCTAATTCCCCATCTGACAGTAGCTTCTGTATGCTCGCAAGCAGCACCCAACGCTGACAGCTGAATGTATACATTTCTATACACTGACACCACGCTAGACAGGAACGCCCAAAAACGTCACATCCGGTTTTAGCCTGGGGTAAGAATTTTCTATGGCTGCCAATGCAACTTGGTCCAATCCTTAATCACATACGGACAGACATCTATGCCGATGCTATCTAACTTGCGGAGGTAGCGTGCCTTGTCCACGGGCAACAGATCTTTCAACGTATGGCATTGCAAATACGTTTGATAATCGCTACTCTGCTCAATATTGTTTTGAAAATGCCGCAAATTGCATTGCAGTGAACGAGCGCAAATCACAACTTCCCCCGGGGGTGGGCGGAGTTACAGTTTGAGGCGCTGATTACGCGCCGTGGTGTCAGTGTATATATATAGAGTATCTGAGTGCATGTGGAAATGACCAAAGCAACCAACCAACCAACACATATCTTGTTTTGTGGAGCTTCGAATGACCAACTGTTGACCAACCTCTTACTGTAATCATTTCTTCGTTCTCAGTATATTCTTCTATACCTTTTTCCATCTCATCTCGTTCACATCTCTTGCCCACCATCCCTTCACTGGCGTAGTAGTCTACCATCATTGGTCAGTGTAGTGGTCAGTATATAGTGGTAATACTCAATAGGCGTCCAGTTGGTGCCTGGACCTTTGCGAGTGTCCGTGTCCGCACGTGTTACACTCTCCTGGTGAAATTCCTCGTTGTCAGGTGAAAAGAGGTAGCCATGTATGAATGGAGGAGGCCCGTGGTGTTACCGATGATACTATGAATGAAGGCTCTATTCCATTCTAGTCAAACAGAGTCAGGGTGCTGCTATTGTGCAGGTTGGCTCACTGGAGACACTCTGCTACACCGGTGGGCCTCAAAGTGTCCTGGAGTGGGTTCCAAATGGCTCCGTACGGGTGTGTAACTGAGAGTATACAAAATTACAAATGGAACCATTCCATTTGTACACTCTCAGAGTTATGGGGGTCCTTGAAATTAAACATTTTGAAAACCACTGTACACTAAATGGAACACAGCCTTAAATAGTATCATCGGTAACACCTAAGTAAGTAAGTAAGTAAGTAAGTAAGTAAGTAAGTAAGTAAGTAAGTAAGTAAGTAAGTAATTAGGAAGTAGGAAGTAGGGAAGTGGCCCGGAAATAGGAAGTTATTCTGTGTGCATAGAGCGGCAGCCCATTGGCAACTACTACATTTAGGAAAACAATTTGAAGAAAATGGGTTGTGAATAAATGGCATAGTCACTGCACCACTGACTTCAACCTGTAACCCCAGTGACGCCTGCACCCGCCGAGGAAGGAGCTGCCCCTGCACCCGATGCCCCTGCAGATGGTAAACCTTGAATACGTCTGTCTGTGTGCGTGTGTTGTACCAGTCACGTTCCTCCCGTCACGAACACGTCCTACACATTGTCTGCATCACATGAGTCATATCTGTGTCTCTGACTGTCACCACGCACGCCAAGTGGGTGCTATTCTCGTGACAGAAGGTCTTATCGTCTCGCTCTGTATACATGTGGTCCTCCTCGTCTGTCTTCTTATCTATCCGTGAATGTGTCCTGGTATAAGTGACGGTGCATTCGAGGGTCACTTTGTCACATGTTGTCCCCGTCTGTGGTTGTCCCCGTCACACGGTGTCACACATGTCTGTGGTTGTCCCCGTCACACGGTGTCACACATGTCTGTGGTTGTGCCCGTCACACGGTGTCACACATGTCTGTGGTTGTCCCCGTCACACGGTGTCACACATGTCTGTGGTTGTCCCCGTCACACGGTGTCACACATGTCTGTGGTTGTGCCCGTCACACGGTGTCACACATGTCTGTGGTTGTCCCTGTCACACGGTGTCACACATGTCAGTGGTTGTCCCCGTCACACGGTGTCACACATGTCAGTGGTTGTCCTCGTCACACGGTGTCACACATGTCTGTGGTTGTCCTCGTCACATGGTGTCACACATGTCTGTGGTTGTCCCCGTCACACGGTGTGACACATGTCTGTGGTTGTCCTCGTCACACGGTGTCACACATGTCAGTGGTTGTCCCCGTCACACGGTGTCACACATGTCAGTGGTTGTCCATGTCACACGGTGTCACACATGTCTGTGGTTGTCCCCGTCACACGGTGTGACACATGTCTGTGGTTGTCCTCGTCACACGGTGTCACACATGTCTGTGGTTGTCCTCGTCACACGGTGTCACACATGTCTGTGGTTGTCCTCGTCACATGGTGTCACACATGTCTGTGGTTGTCCCCGTCACACGGTGTGACACATGTCTGTGGTTGTCCTCGTCACACGGTGTCACACATGTCAGTGGTTGTCCCCGTCACACGGTGTCACACATGTCAGTGGTTGTCCATGTCACACGGTGTCACACATGTCTGTGGTTGTCCTCGTCACACGGTGTGACACATGTCTGTGGTTGTCCTCGTCACACGGTGTCACACATGTCTGTGGTTGTCCTCGTCACACGGTGTCACACATGTCTGTGGTTATCCTCGTCACACAGTGTCACACATGTCTGTGGTTGTCCCCGTCACACGGTGTGACACATGTCTGTGGTTGTCCTCGTCACACGGTGTGACACATGTCTGTGGTTGTCCTCGTCACACGGTGTGACACATGTCTGTGGTTGTCCTCGTCACACGGTGTGACACATGTCTGTGGTTGTCCCCGTCACACGGTGTCACACATGTCTGTGGTTGTCCTCGTCACACGGTGTGACACATGTCTGTGGTTGTCCCCGTCACACGGTGTCACACATGTCTGTGGTTGTCCTCGTCACACGGTGTGACACATGTCTGTGGTTGTCCTCGTCACACGGTGTCACACATGTCTGTGGTTGTCCTCGTCACACGGTGTCACACATGTCTGTGGTTGTGCCCGTCACACGGTGTCACACATGTCAGTGGTTGTCCTCGTCACACGGTGTCACACATGTCTGTGGTTGTGCCTGTCACACGGTGTCACACATGTCAGTGGTTGTCCTCGTCACACGGTGTCACACATGTCAGTGGTTGTCCTCGTCACACATGTCTGTGGTTGTCCTCGTCACACGGTGTCACACATGTCAGTGGTTGTCCTCGTCACACATGTCAGTGGTTGTCCTCGTCACACGGTGTCACACATGTCAGTGGTTGTCCCCGTCACTTGCGCGGCACACAGAGAGCCGTGACTCCTGTACTCCATCCTGCTTGCTTTAGTAGAACACATAGCATGATTCTGGTTACTGCATGACGTTGCCTTCTTAAACTAATGGCCTAAGTCATTTGTTTTAAGGTTTTCAGGAAAAATTAAAAAAAACGGATCCAAAACGATATTTCTTTAATCATTTCACCAAAAACGTTTATAACATATATAAATAACACTGTCTGTCAGTTATGTAACATAATATGATTAAATTGAACTAAATAGGATTAAACCTTAGACTTAGGCCAATTTACTTACTGACTGAGTCCTGATGACATCACAACACCATTGACTTTGGCCAAAAAAAATATGCCTATTTTGGCCTAAAGTCGCACTCTTATTTTGGCCTAAAGTCACACTCATTTTACTAATTAGGGGCAGGATCAGCATGATCCTTTTCAATTAGGACTTTGGCGATTTTACCCAGAGGTGACCAGTGTCATGACGAGCTGAATAAGGCAAAATAAAATAATCATCAAAAAATGACATAGGCCATTAGTTTAGGAAGGTGACGATGAGATATAACTTCATTTAACTTGATCATTTCTAATGCATTTCTAATGGCATCTCAACGCTAGCTGCTGCTGCCGCTGCTTCTGATGACAGTGCTGCACCCCAAGGTGCTGATGCCCCTGCTGACGGTAAACACACACACACACACACACACACACACACACACACACACACACACACACACACACACACACACACACACACACCTTACCACAGATGTAAAGTATAACGCTGTAAAAACCTCCAAACAGGCTACCTGATACTACCTAATACTACCTTGCCAAAGTTAACGATGAAAGAACAGCCATAGACAAGTTGTCGTCACACAATTTCCCAGCTGGAAGGGCTAGTGTGTGTATGTGCACATACTGATCTAGGAACAAAATGTTCCATAGTCAATTCACACAGAATGGCATGTCATCAAATGATAGTTCTAATGTTGAAAAGTTTTCCATTGATTGAACCTTGCGTGTTGCGTTGCCAGATGATCCTCTGCCTTCCGATACTGTCTGGTGACAGTAATGCTTTATCATGGTGTCCTCCACAGTAAAGGTCCCTGCACACAGAGCGCGTTTTTCGGATTCTTAGCGGCGTTTCTCCATCAGTTTTCCGAAAAACGCGTCCAGTGTGCAACTACCTTAACAGTTTTTGTATTGAGTTCTATTCTGCATACTGTCAATCAATCAATCAATCAATCAATCAATCAATCAATCAATCAATCAATCAATCAATCAATCAACCAATCAAAGCAAGTCTGAAAAGGTGGGTTTTGAGTGTGCTTTTGAATGTGGTGAAGGTGGGTGGGTGAGTGAGTTCCACAGTTCAGGTTCAGGTTCAGGTTTATTTGTCATATGTATAAATACAAGTATAAATACAATGAAAATCATTTTGCTCAGAGCAACTGAGTGAAGGGGCAGTCACTGAGAAGGCCCTGTTGCCCCATGTTCGCTTGCTTGACTTGTATTGTAGGTTTCCACATCAGCATCTTCCGCAGTTTAAACTCTTCATCGTTTTCATCCAATGTTAGCAACAAAAGCAACATTTGGAGACAGACCTGTGAGTCTATAATTTAGGAGTGTGCCAATATATCGATATCACAATATATATCTTAAACCCAATATCGTGATATTGATTAGTTAGTACTAGTAGTACCAGTAGTACTAGGCTACCCATTGTTGTGGAGAGACAAGTTGCAAAGTTGCAGTCAGTGTTTTACTGTTTGGACCAGGCAAGATTCATGTACTTATTGGCCAGTTTGTGACACAAAACAATCGTGTAAGATTTTGGAATAAATACATAATTCCAGAGTTTTGCCTTTTATTGTTATTTTTCATTTTCAGTTACAGACATCGTGATACAGTACATTGCTGATGAAATCTCTTGCGATACATTGAATATAGCAATATTGCAATATATCGAATACCGTGATATTATCATTATCGAGGTCCTAATATCGCCACAGATATCGTATCGTGAGGTATACCCCGTATCGTTCCACCCCTATGATATATATCTAGTGAGCCCTCAGTGCTGGGGTGATTTGTGGTCCCTTAACCCATTTTGGGGGCGGGAACCTCTTTTGGTGTTTTAAACATTATGTTATAATTTAGCTATTGAAAAATAGCAGCTCTACAAGCTCATAGCGCGCCACCGAGTGGCGCGCTACGAGCTTGTAGATCTGCTATTTTTGAAAAATCGTGAAAATATTTTTTTAAATTTCGAGGTCAGACCTAAATGGGTTAACCTGCTGTCTGTCTGATGCTAGCTGCTCCAACTCAAGCTGCTGCGGTAGAGGAGCCACCCAAGGCCCCGACGCCTCCTCCCCCTGCAGGTATACTACTGAATGAAGGCTCCGCTCTCAGGCCTTCATTGGCTCCACAAACTGTCACTCATAATGTGTTACTGTTGTCTGTCTGTCTGTCTGTCTGTCCGTCCGTCCATCTCTCTGTGAGCAGCTAATCTCATGAGGCACCCTTAATCTCGGCGTGAAGCCACTGCAAATCAGGATATCATCAATGGATATCAACGGTTTAAAGGGGAATTCTTTGAGCTGCTCATCTCTGTGTCATCCTTCCGTTCTGTCACGTCTTTTTATTTTTTCAATGACAATGAGTGTTCATCTTACAGGCAGCGCTATAGACTCCTACATTTAGATTTACAATTTAGGCATTTTAGCAGACGCCCTTATATCCAGAGCGATTTACAGTATGCAAGACCAACACATGATAATACTTCAAATTCATAGACATAGTCAGTCAAGTAATCCTAACATCCGTCTTAACAGTAGAATATCTGTACAACAATGAAACTACAGTATCCAGTACTATAGAATGCTATATGTCTACATAACGTGCTATGTAATAATTTTAGCCTTTTGCATACGCCTGTAAACTCGTCGAGGCTAGGGCAAGTGCTATGGCAAGTGCTGCAGATTATAAGGTGGAGTCTGAAGAGGTGTTTTTTCCAGACTACTACTCCTAACCGCTCTGTTGTTTCTGAACGGCGTTTGTTCAGCCCCTACCAGCGCCCCTCTGGACGTCACCGTGGAGGACGTGAACGACAACAGCCTCACCGTCGCATGGACGACCCCGGAGAACATCGGAGACTCTGGCCTGGACGGATACACCGTCGAGTACTGCAAGGACGGAAGTGAGTTTAACCACCCTCCCTGGCTGTCAAACGTGTGTGCGTGTGTGCGCGTGCGCGTGTGTGTGCGTGTGTGCGTGTGCGTGTGCGTGTGTGTGTGTGAGTGAGACACTCTGAGGCCCGCCACCTGTCCTCAGAGTGTCAAAGGGACACAGCAGATTGACTCGTAGGCGCATCCGGGCCGTATTGGGCAGGCAGCCCTGTCAGCGGCTGTCTGTCACTCGTATTGCGCTGACGTCCACTTTTAGAAGCGCAAGCTCGCTTTGCTCTGATGACATCAGGTCTACTGGGGTTGCACCGTCGATGGTGGCCAAATTCTACCCTGTCCTCCTAACCCGTGTTGTTTGTAAACGTATGTCAGCAGGTGATAAACCACTGAAAGTGCCCTCATTAAAGATGCAGTGCCATGATTTTTTTCCACCCTAAAACATGATCATCAGGTCTTATTGTTATATAAGGAGGAAGAATTTCTTCAATAAAGTGTACAGTATTTGTTAAAATGTCGTTTTTATGTGGGCACCCCCACCAGTTCATTAAGTATGCCTGGTTTGCCTGGTGGGTGGTGATGGGTGGTGATCCACCTGAATTTAAGGCGCACCCACAGCTGTGGTTGTATGATAAAGGGGGAGGAGTTAGGGGAGGGGCTGATAATGTGATATCACTATATTACTGTTTTTTTCATTGGCACGTTTGACTGTCAAGGGTTCAGCCTCCAGGAAGAAACCCTAAATACAAAAGGAATACATCATTGTACATAAAAACGACTCCAGGGTGTCTAATGAAGTACTGTCACCTCATAGACACATGAAAAACTGGAAAAATACAAAAATTGTGGCACTCCTATTTAACAATCCGCTGGAAATGATCTTTTAAATGCTGTTTTCAGTAGTAATCATTGCTGTGTTTGTTCAGTAACAATGGTCTTAATTGTTTCTCCAGCTCCTTCAATTATGTCCAATCACTTTAGTTTCGCCACTTCCAATTTCACTTACTCCATTTAAAGGGGCATTCCACTCATTTTCAACATTTTACTATGTCATTAATATACCTTAGAGCTGTTGTGTGGAAATAATAAAAAGTCCCCACGATTCTGTGTTTCCTAGAACTAGAGATCTGAAAAAAATCATTAACATGGTGAAACACATCTTGATGATGTCATCAAGATGCGTTTCACCATGTTAATGGTGAACTTACAGTTCTAGGAAACACAGAATCGGGGGGACTTTTTTATTATTTCCACACAACAGCTAAGGTATATTAATTACATAGTAAAATGTTGAAAATGGGTGGTTTTCCCCTTTAACACGTTATCTCCCAGCCCTCCAGGCCATAGCATAGCACTATAGTGCCAGAGAAATCCGCGTTATAAGCTTGGATTTATTGTTAACTATGGAAACATGCATTTCCCGTCAGTCAGTCAGTAAGTAAGTCAGTGTATCACTCAAAATCCCCATACATGCGGAAAGCCCCCATATATGGTGCCCGGGTCTCGTGACAGGGATCGTCAGGGATGATAGTAAATCAGGGGATCATAGTAAATGCGACCTGCCACCCTTAGATCTCCATATATGGAGCTGACCTGTTCTGACATTCCATATGTTGATCTGACCTCATCAAACCCTGTACACTCAAGACAGAGGGCGAGGTTGGCCATGGAGCGCTTCTCGCCCTCAGGCGTCTTACTGGTATGTGACTTTACTGAATAAACACTCTTGCCTCCCCTACAGCAATGACTGCTATCTAAGACTTATTTTAACCCAAGAAATATCACTTACATCACCTTATAAAAACCAAAACCAGTCAAAATCCTTTCTATCAAAACCTCATCAGGAGAAAGCCTGACAGCTCGTCATGAGCACTCGCACCGTGCCAATGCTAACTGTGGCGTCCCCCCCCCCCCCCCCCCCCCCCACACAGCCTCTGATTGGGTTGCAGCTAACGAGCAGCTGACCTCCTCTAATCACCTGATCATCAAGAATCTGACGACGGGCGACCTGCTGTGTGTGCGAGTGGTGGCCGTTAACCCCGGGGGTCGCAGCGAGCCCGCTGCCCTCGGCGCCGCCGTGCCAATCCACGAGGTGGCTGGTGAGTATAGCATGAAGCACCGTGACAGGATGTTATTGTGTAATGTGTACTGTATGCACTGGGGTTCTCAACGTTTTTGGCCGGGGACCCCCGGAAATGCTTTGGCAATGTCTCGGGACCCCCGCCCCGCCCCCTCCCGACCCCCAATATAAATTGACTGCTACAATAACCTTAAACCATTTTGGGCGGGAACCCCTTTTGGTGTTTTAAGCATTGTTATAATTTAGCTATTGAAAAATAGCAGATCTACAAGCTCATAGCGCGCCACCGAGTGGCGCGCTACGAGCTTGTAGGTCTGCTATTTTTGAAAAATCGTGAAAATAAAATGTATTTTTTATTTTTTTTGAAAATAATTTGGGGACCCCCTAAAATAATTTGGCGACCCCCCGAGGGGTCGCGACCCACGGGTTGAGAACCCCTGCTGTATGCAATGGGTATTCTCATGACGGGAATAACTGTTGATACAATTCATTCAGTGTTATTCCCATGTCTACCTAATGGGGAATAGTATACCAATTAAGAGCATCTCTCATATCATTTATATAGAGTACATTTCTGAGACATTCAGTAGTGTTCCGTGATATCAAATCTTTCTCCATGCATACAGTAAGGAGCGGAAAGGGATGTAATTTTGTTTTCTTTCCCCCTGAATGAAAA
The DNA here is from genome assembly GCF_951216825.1 of Electrona antarctica. Classification (NCBI taxonomy): domain Eukaryota; kingdom Metazoa; phylum Chordata; class Actinopteri; order Myctophiformes; family Myctophidae; genus Electrona; species Electrona antarctica. The sequence continues at coordinate 48,536,697 of NC_136807.1, forward strand.
CAAAATTATATATAAACTAGAAAAAGTGCCCTTCTGGGCACAGGTCTCCACCAGGAGGATAGGACTGTGTGAGATGTTTGGCAAAATGTTTAGGAGTAATATAAACATGTTTGCCTTTGATGGCAATTGGATGATTTGAGGCATTTTGTTCCAAAAATGTGTTTTGCAAAAATCAACCTGTTGGTGGCGCTATAACAGGCCAATGTGAAAAGGGTGGGATATATTCCTCAGCCTAGTAAGAAAATGTGTGAAAGATTTCACGTAAATTGCATGCTGCGTTCCTGATTTGAGGCTTTTGTTCAAAACGGGGCAATCTCGCAAACTGTAAAAGCCAATTATAGCCAATTAGGATGGAATATGAAATATCGGACAGATCCGACTTGAGCACATGACCATAGAGATAGTGTGTAACGATTTGTGAGATTTTTGGACAGAATCTGGAGGAGTAATATCAAAAGATGTGGCCTCCTGGTGGCGCTATGAAAGGCAGATGCGGAAAATGCAGGTCAAAGGTTTGTCCTTGGCCTCTAGGGAGTGTGCATGCAACGTTTCACGCAGATCGGTGCAGTTTTAGGTAAAAAAAATGTGAAAAGCTGCCTCATGGTGGCGCTATAACAGGCCGTTCTGGAAAATGCGGGGCAGAGGTTCATCGTTGGCATCCAGGGAGTGTGTGTGCAAAGTTTGGCATCGACCGGGTTAACGGTGCCGGAGATTAGCTGTTCACAGACGGACGGAAGGACGGAAGGACGGAAGGACGGACACACGGACGGAGTGCAAAACATACTCTCTCCCCATGCCTTCGGCCTGGTGGAGACAAAAAGACCTTTCAAATATTATGGGACATTTATGTTCCCCCCTACGGAACATAAATGTCCCATAATATTTTAAAGGTCTTTTTTTCTCTCTCTCTCTCTCTTCGGTTTCCAAGCCTCTCAATCAAGTCGGCCGCTCGACGGCTGTGTAACTTATGACCTATCCTTGGAGTTCTCACGTTGCAAACCGTTAGGTTTTAAGTAGTAGACGCTATAGCTCGACCAATGGACTCCGCAGCTGTACGCACTATAACTCTCCCGGACGGCGCTGACAAGACCTTTCATTAGCTTTAAATTACACACATGCCGTTCACTGAGCAGCGAGCGCACTGCACCTACAGAAGGTAGATTTGGCAACGCCCCGAGCCAAGCAGAGTAACCTGAGTTTGAGTGAGCTGCATTCATACTGCAGGGTGTTGCCATGTCTTCTTATTATAAGCAACTTTGGCCTTGTTTTTCTGTTAAGATGCTTGTAAATATTTGTAGTTGCAGGTTTGTTTTTCTTGAATCTGAATCTGTTGAGTGTGCCCCTGTTAGAGAACGCGGTGGCATATAAAGACATACTATCGTACCCCACGTAAGCTTGTAGATCAGCTATTTCCGATATTTTGATCTGCCCCATGCGCTTTTTTATTACAAAGCCTAAAAATGAAACAGAATTGTAATTTCTATTCATTCATAGCCCTCATGAATGAATTCAACGCCAAAAACACAATTGAATCGTTAACTTGTTAATTTGTATAAGACAATTAATCGTCAACTTAAATGTGTAATCGTGACAGCCCTAGAGACAGTTTCAGCTTCACCCATAGCTTGACGGCTGGTCATATCACGATGAGCGCTCAGAGGGGAGCGGTCAGGGGTTAAGTGTCTCGCTGTAGGACACTTTCTGACACAGGCTAGGGTTGGGGCGAACCGCTGACCTTCCCATTCCCAGGCATAGCCTCTAGTCTCTACCCACAAATAGGATCCAGGGCAGAGCCAGTGTTCCTCAGTATGTATGACGTCACTGTTGTCGGGCAGAAACCTCTTATCGCACATATTCAAACTTTTTGTCTTTTTTGTTTGTTTGATTTGTTTTTCCTTGTAAATCAACGCCCTATACTTGATCATACTGCCACACAAAAGCATCAATAGTTTATGCTAAGCTGTATGATGCCAGACGTCTACAATCTCGTAGATCTGCTATTTTATGTGTATGATGAAGTACGGGATAATACACATTATACAATCTGTCGGATTGGAAACCTCATATGTTCAAAACTGTTACTTTTTAGGATTCAAATTGAAAAGCAGCAAAAGTAGCAGATGTACAAGATCAAAACGTTTCGAGCTTGTGGATCTGCTGCTTTTCAATTTGAATCCTGAAAAGTAACAGTTTTGGACATACGAGGTTTCCAATCCGACAGAGACAGACGATCATGTATATTATCCCTCGTACTTCATCATACACATAAAATAGCAGATCTACGAGCTTGTAGACGTCTGGCATCATACGGCTTAGCATAAATCAGGCTTCGCAGAGTATTGGTTTGCACTGTTGTTGTGTGCCACCCGTACAGGCTGAAATATATGGCAGCCACACAGGTGTCCGATTCTCCGTTTTCACTGCAGGGGCAGTTTGATTTAACGCCAGTGTCAGGCAGGTGAAGGAAAACATTTAGCCAATGAGAGTGACACCTGTCAGCTGTGCACTCTGTAACTGACAGTAGCCTCGTTAGTACGACCCCGGCGACACGGTCATATTTTATGACCATGTGACTCTTAAAGCGGACTGGCAAGTGGCACTGTACAAATACACTGTATATACAGTACACCTCTGAAAGTAAATACTGGAATGTAATAAGAGGAAAGCTTGCATTACATGAACCCTACATTAGCACCCCTATTCTGGGGCTAAAAATAGTAGACCGCCAAGAAAGACACGTTGTGATGTTGTAGATTGGTTAGTTTGCACCTCTATCCCTTCCTTGCATGACTCTGATGCCATGTTGTCAGTGGCGTGCACAGACATTTAGAGGGGCAGGTGCTCAAGGAAAAAAAAGGGCACCTTGTGCAGCGCGTGGAACCGGCCGGTTGCCTAAATAGTGTGAGATTTATAGATTATGGGGACTAAATAATATATTAGAAGCTTTGTATCAAGAATTGATCAATGTCACCATGGTCCACATACTGTACAGTGTACACTGTACAAAAAAAAATATTCTTTATATATATATATTATTTTTTTTCCAAAAGGGCACATTGCCAAAAGGGCAGGGGGTGCTCTAGCACCCCCTAGTGTCTATCTGTGCACGCCACTGCATGTTGTGATTAGAAACGGTGGACGTTCTTTTGGCATTCGTAATAAGAGGCTACTTAGAGCTCATTACGTCCTTGTAATGCACACCTACTGTATAAACTGTCACTCTACTGTAATTGGTTGAGAAGGACTGTTCCTCTGTTGTTGGTTCATGTTGAGAGGCTCAGTGTAGCCTCAGAATAGACATGTACAACCGAGTGAAGAGATATGATTACTGAGCTCTAAAGCTGAACTTTACCGTCAAACCCAAGGGTATAGCAATTTACGTAGTTATTACTCCATTGTTTTGATGATGTGTGTAATAATGAATGTGATTCCATTCCACTTAGAACGGTTTAGAGTCACAGTCTGTTCATTGGCTTGACGTTCATATACAAGGAATTCTCTTACAAATAAGAGACAAAGTATATGAAAAGTAAAATATTATACTTTACATTCTATCCTTTTCTTCTCTCATCTCTCATCTTTTATCAACTTAAAAACAGGAATAATGCTACATAATAATTTCTATAGTAATAATATTGAGTTATGGTACAATTATGGAACATAATCGTCACTGTCGTGCAGAAATCTCCATATTTAAATCAATATCAATACCTTACTTTGTCATACTACAGTGTCATGCAAAAGTAGCGGAAATAGCCGTGAACTTGTAATTTTTACTGCCAAAAAACCCCCAAATCAAATGAAAGTGATTAAGTGTGTGTGTCTGCGAGTTTTACAAATATTGAACCAATAAAAAGTATTAGCAAGATACAGGTTTCCAGCCCACAGTGACAATTTTGAGAGACTGGTGCGTGACGCAGTAAGTTAAGTAAGCCTTGCCGAGCCATGAGGCCCATATAGGCCAGGAGCCCTATCTCTTGTTTCTGTAGCGTGAGGCAGATGTACAAGTACACCCCCCTGGACATGATGTACACGTACACCCCTTGGACATGTAATGACGTTACCCCAAATCTAGCTCTGGTCCATAGCCTTCTACTGCTTCTACCCTGCAGTATAAGGCTATGGGACTTTCAGTTTTAAATCTCAAATCGAAATCAGACCAGCCGCTCCTCTTTAGCGTATTTTAAAAGAACGTTTTTGCTACTCACCAAAACAAAGGCGGGTTGTGTCATTAGAAAGCCTACTTTCCTTGTGGACGCACTCTGAGCCCCCCACCACACGTATAAACGGTACTTTTTGGACAGAAAGGGATTTTTTTTCACCGGAGGAAAAATATTCTCTATGAGGCAGTTATCTGGGCAATATCGGTAGAGGGCGCAGCGGAGTAACTAAAAGTATTTTTTTTCCGGTGCAAACAAAATCCCTTTTTGGCCAAAAAGTACCGTTTATACGTGTGGTGGGGGGCTCAGAGTGCGTCCACTATAGGAAAGAAGGCTTTCTAATGACACAACCCGCCTTTGTTTTGGTGAGTAGCAAAAACGTTCTTTTAAAATACGCTAAAGAGGAGAGGCTGGTCTGATTTCGATTTGAGATTTAAAACTGAAAGTCCCATAGCCTTATACTGCAGGGCAGAAGCAGTAGAAGGCTATGGACCAGAGCTACCCCAAATCCAACCCTTTGTTGCTGAGCGCCAAGCAGCGAGGCATTGGGTCCCATTTTTACAGTCTTTGGGAAGACTCCGGCCGTCGATCGAACCCCGATCTCCCAATCTCGGGCCGGACTCTCTAACCTCAAGTGAGGCCACTGAGCCAGTGACGCGGCCCTGATGTAAACGGTCCTATAGCGGTATACAAACGTCTGAAGGTCAACTGTGTTTGTTGTGGGTGTGTTATTTCCTGCTGGGAGAAAACGATACCCCCAGAAACATGCTGCATCTAATGAGGGAAACCACTGGTTAGCTCAGAGCATGACATATGAGCCTAATATGGGTTCTACGCAGTGTTGGGTAACTAACACTACGTAACTTAATATATTACGTAATATATTACCGGAATACGGTAACTTGTAATATAATACATTACTTAACAAAAAATGTGTAATATATTCTAAAAATCTTTCTGTCTGTCTGTCTCGTTGCCCGTGGCTCTGTCTTGTGACATTATGTGCAGAAGTTAAAGAATTACGTATTTCCGCTCCCCACTAATAGTTCTCAGGTCTGGTGTTTGTCCTCTTTTTTTCTCAGTCGTGTTTTCAAATGGATTTGGCTAGGCGGCCGTTTGGCCTCGGCTTATTGTAGATACGCCACTGGTCTACGTAATGTATAATTTATAATTATACTAAATATTTAATTGTTCGATTTGAGCATTTAAAAAAAAGTAATATGTAATAGTAATATTAATATATTACTCTTGCTCAGACAAATTAAGGTAATAAGTAATATATTCCAAATATAAAGTAATATACCCAACACTGGTTCTAGGTGACTTGGTGTGTGTGTGTGTGTGTGTGTGTGTGTGTGTGTGTGTGTGTGTGTGTGTGTGTGTGTGTGTGTGTGTGTGTGTGTGTGTGTGTGTGTGTATATATATGTCTTGTATTGGTAGCGGTCTTTTGGGCTTGTTTCTAAATTGTAGTTGCTTATTTGGGCTTGCTTTGTAATGTTGTTTTAAAACAGTGGTTCTCAAACATTTTCATGTCAAGGACCCCCAAATCAATTAATTATGTAATTGTTTGTGTATCCCCTTCTGACAAAGAGTGGGCCAGGGACCTCAAAACCAGATTTGTGTTTTTAAAACGTTGCATGCAACATGTTGTGAGCTTGTAGATCGACTATTTTCAAATAGCCAACGTATGTAGCTTTAAAGTAGCTCACGTGTTCTCACTTCTTTTGGGCCACCTTTCATAGGCCTGGTTGATTATTTCTCTCACAAAATCCGACAACACCGGTCATACAGTTGGGTGCCACCGATATTGTCCTCCAGTTTTCGGAACTAAATATTTTCACGATTTTTCAAAAATAGCAGACCTACAAGCTCGTAGCGCGCCACTCGGTGGCGCGCTATGAGCTTGTAGATCTGCTATTTTTCAATAGCTAAATTATAACATAATGTTTAAAACACCAAAAGGGGTTTCCGCCCAAAATGGGTTAACTGTCCTTTTGCGCAGATCACGCAAACCTCAGCAAAAAGAAAAGGACAATATCGATGGCCTCCAACTGTAACTCCTCTCGTTCAACGGGGTCTACATTGGCCTATACCTACACAAAGACCTCCTTTCCTCAGAGACAGTGGCAGACTCTAGGTCAGGGGTGGGAAACTTTGATGATGGAGAGGGCCACTATATTTCCACTCTCACTCCAGAGGGGCCACATTGCATATTACCGTCGTAGCAAAAATAGCCGATCTACAAGCTCAAAACGCGCCGCAGTGCCACACGTTTTGAGCTTGTAGATCAGCTATTTTTGCTATATTTGAATTGAAATCCTGAATATTTTTTTTTACTATTTTTTTAATTGGAATCCTGGAAAGTAGCCTTTGTATTTAATTTCAAATGCATTTAGTTATAGTTGTTAACTTTATGAACTAAATACACATTGTACATGAAAAAATACATTTTACTACTACTCATTAAGCTACATAATAGACTGAATTAATTAAAGCGGGTCATGTTTGCACGTTTGGAATTGTAACAGCTGAAATCAATAATATCTCAGTATTCTGATATTAACCTGCAGGCCGCATTAAGTGACGGCGGGGGCCGCATGTGGCCCCCGGGGCCGCCAGTTGCCCATGTACACGCTCTAGGAGTCTAGGTGGTCTCCGTGGGGAGACGAGACACGTTGGTGGGAGTGCTGTGACTCTGCAGGGAGCTATAGGGACACGGTTCAGGACATAGCTGCAGGGAAGTCAGTGTGCTGATTAGCAGGGGGTTTCAGGTCTCAGGCCATGGATCAGGAAGCCAGCCTCTGTGGGATTGATGCTTCCTGGAGGCTGATCCCGATCCACGCGCTAATAGTACACCACGAGCAGCGGAGCATGACAAGTCAGTACAAAGAGTTACACCGTGAACTCAGTGCTAATTTAGCCATTCGCAACTGTTGAGACTTGAGAGTAGACAGAGCAAATGCTGCCAATGAATGGACCCTTAAGACTGCATTGTGAATGGTGGGAGAGAAATGGAGGTTGTGTTATTGTGGGGAGGTGATAGCGGGGGGTCCTTTTTGTATCCTGTAAGCCTTTGTGATCTCTTGAGAGATTTGCTGCTTATGTGGAGCTATGGGGACTCCGTTCCAAACCAAACCATTCCATGAGCCGATTGGATGGCCGCCTCTAAGTTATGCACATGGCCGTGATATAGTTTCACTCGCAACCACCTATAATCCGCTAGCATTCAAAACAATTAATATGGGCAGTTTGAGAATCTAAACAATGCTTGAGGACATTGTTTTCTATAAGGAACGAACGGCAAAGCTTCCTATATGAATCCCATGTTTATAAGGCCTTGTAAACAATATGTACAGTTGGGTGCCACCGATATTGTCCCTTATCATTTGACCCATTTAGGCCTGACCTCAAAATTCTAAAAAAATCCTTCTAAATCCTCCAGTTTTCTATTTCTATTTTCACGATTTTTAAAAAATAGCAGACCTACAAGCTCGTAGCGCGCCACTCGGTGGCGTGCTATGAGCTTGTAGATCTGCTATTTTTCAATAGCTAAATTATAACATAATGTTTAAAACACCAAAAGGGGTTCCCGCCCAAAATGGGTTAACTGTCCTTTTGCGCAGATCACGCAAACCTCAGGTTGGGGTTAAAAACTAAACAAAGTAAACGTTAAAATTAAAAGACAAAGCAGGCAATTGGAAGGAGGTGGGGAATGTGAGTCGGAAAAGGTGGGTTTTGAGGGAGGTTTTAAACAGGCCAAGGGTATAATGGAAGCTGGTGAGTTCCAAAGGGAGAGGGCCTAGGTTTGTTTCTTTGTCTTGGGGATGTCCAGGAGGTTGGCATCACCAGACCTGAGGGAGCGGGAGGGGACGTGGAGTTGGAGGAGGTCAGAGAGGTAGCGGGGAGCCTGGTTATTGAGGGCCTTGTACGTGGTGAGCAGTACTTTGAAATCTATTCTGTTTTTGACTGGGAGCCAGTGAAGGCCTTGGAGGACTGATGTGATGTGGTCTTGTGGTGAGCAGGCGGGCAGCAGAGTTGGTTTCCAATACTTATGCTTATCTTATATTATTATATTATTATATTATATTATCTGCTAATAATAATGTTATTAATTACACTCATAAGCACTCATATACTGAACTACTACTAAAGTACTGTAGTACGGTAGTGACTTAGAAAGTTACTGGTCACCTTTGGCCCGGTGTATTGTAATTGTCTTAGTTGTAAGTTATTATCATTATAATACATTATCATTAGGGGTGGGACGATATGGCTACCTCACGATACGATATCTGCGATATTACGATATTCAATATATTGCAAGAGATTTCATCAACGATATATCACGATATCTGTAACTGAAAATGAAAAAATAAATAAGATGTTTTTCTGTCACAAACTGGCCAATAAGTACATGGATCTTGCCTCCTCCAAACAGTAAAACACTGAATGCAACTTTGCAACTTGTCCTCAACTTGTCTGTCCACAACAATGGGTAGCCTAGTACTACTAGTACTACTAGTACTACTAGTACTAACTAATCAATATCACGATATTGGGAGGACGATACAATATATATATCGCAACATATCGCGATACTGATATATCGTCCCACCCCTAATTATGATATTGTACTACAATTATGAGAATTATAATACACTTAATGCTCATTGCCAAAACATTTTGTGTGTCCTGCCATTATGAAACTTTATCATTATAAAATACTTCAATGTCTGTTATGGTTATTGTTATGAAGCACTACTTACTTATAGCTATAAGTGTACAGTGTTATAAGCAGATTATTCTGTAATGCACTTCATAGGACGTGTTAGCAAAAGGATGTAAGAAGCTAATATTGCCGTGACATCACTGTACAGTAAGCCTACATCACAGAAGCAGAAGGCGGAGACAGTTGCAAGCGGCACAGACATGATTAGAGCCACTGCTGTCCAACTACATCTTGATCTGTGACATGTGGTGTGAATGCATGTCAGTGCTCGTCTAAGACCTCACCATCAGAGCTATTTTAGGAGAGGTGTTTGGATGCCCTGGTTCTCCTCTCCTCTGCCGCTCTGCTCCTGAATACTGTATATACCATCAGTCAATCCTTTCCCGGGCATCATTCATTCATTCATTCATTCAGTCAGTCATTCATTTACTTATTTATTTGGGGAGAGCCCCAAACCGAGCTCTTGGTTCTTTCAATGCATGAGGAGTGAGCAGGCCGCTTCTTATCAGCTGACAGGAGGGTTTTCCCTAGGTAGGACGTAAGATGCGGAAGGAACATGTTATTCCAACCGGTTCCTTTCCCCTCCATCAGGCGCTCCAGCTGACCAGGGGGATAGAGACCAGGATTACATTACATTAGGAGAACATGCAAACATCACACAGTAGCCTATAAGGCCAGCGACCACAGCGTCCTTGGCAGGAATCAAACTGAGGACCTTCTAGCTGTGAGGCGACAGTACTACCGACTGCGCCCCATAACTCTGCCAGTTTCACTGCTGCTCGTTTCCTTTTAAATCATCAATACTAAAAAAATCACACCCGTGTGAACTGAGTGGTGTAAGGTCTTATATAGACTGATCAACTGTGGTCTGACGTAATGTCTGACGTAATGAAATCACACCCGTGTGAACTGGGTGACCATAGCAACCATGCTCATTTTTTGGTACGAACAGACAGACGTACGAACAGACAGACAGACACGTAAACTAACAAAGCCAGTTGTAGGAGTGGTTTACACCACTCAAAAAGGAGGATACCCCACCCGGTATAGACCTCTCTAGGGGACACACCTGTCATCTAAGTATAATAGTTTTCCTTCGTTCTTTTTTCGAGAACTTCACGACTTCAAACTTCATGATGACAAGTGGTAAAAAGACGTCGTGCCTTCCAATGCGCTGACTTCAAGGCCACTTCCTTTCCATGACAAATGAGCGGTTCTTTCTTTAGCTCGGACGGCTGCAGTGTGCCAGAGCCCTTGGGTTTGGCCGAGACACGTGGCTATCTTTAGGCCCTTCACACATGTTATAGAGTGGCTGGTCTATGAGTAGTTCCTATATTTGGGACCCTGTTGACCTGTCATTCTTAGCATGTGTTAACCAACCTCACCCTGAAAACATGAGTACGTCTTGAAGCATAATATTCATCCTGGCCTCCACTTGTTCCCTAGAGGACAATTATTGAGGAAGTTGTTTACACAAAGTTATGGCGGCAGCTACTGGGGGGAAAAATGCTGTTGGTGTATATATACAATATACCAAAATGTATATGCACATTTAATGATGCTCTATTTTCTCTATTGCTCTTTCTTTTCTTTAAATGTTGAAGGAAGTCAAACCAAAATAAGTTGTACTCATATGGTACCTGTACCAGGTGTAACAATAAAGTACAACCTTGAATGTCAGCAGGCAATACTGTAAACACTTTTAAGTCATTTTAATAAACAATGTATTTCGGTTGCTAAATAAATACATTTATTGTGCGCAGATCTGAGTGCGCGGAGCTTCCCTTTATTTTTCTCATGTTCCCTTTGTGGCTCCAGCACCTCACTTAAGTTTTTTCAGCGGATGAGCGGTGGTTCTTTTTACATTTTACAATAAACAATGTATTAAAAGCATATATAATAAGAAAGCATTGACATTTACAGTATGTTGTTGTTTATCCGCAGACCGCCCAAAGGTGCGCCTGCCCCGCGCCCTCAGAACACGCTATGTGAAGCAGATCGGAGGGGGGATCAACCTGACCATCCCCTTCCTTGTAAGATCTCTCTCTCTCTTACACGAGTCACGCATGCACCCCATACGCACGCACGCACGCACACACGCACGCACGCACGCACGCACGCGCACGCGCACACGCACACGCACACGCACACATACAGTGTGTTCCATCAGTCTAAAGGCCCTTTCAGACGGGCAGCGAGTGACGCAGCCGTTGTCGCCTGGTTCAGCGACCGGTCTGCTCATGAGGGGCGCGCAACGCGTAGCGTTAAAAAAAAATGCTCACCACAATGTTGTCGCCCGCAGGCGTGTTCACGAAATGAGCATGCGTGCGAAAATAAGCTTACGTAATCGCCCCCTCGACTTCTCTGCGCGTCCAAAACAAATGCACGCCTCTCATAGAAAATGAATTACTAGGCGCGTCAGTCGCTGCATGCCCGTCTGAAAAGGCCTTAAGATGGAGATCATCATGACCCCACAGGGTAAGCCCAAGCCCGTGGTGAGCTGGACCAAGGATGGTCAGCCTCTGGACACGAAGAGGGTCAACATCAGGACCACCGACAAGAACACCATCTTCTTTATCCGCAGCGCTGCCAGAGAGGACTCTGGTGTCTACGAGATGTCTGTCAAGGTGGACAGCCTGGAGGACAAGGCCAAGCTCACTATCCAGGTTGTTGGTACGTGACTAGACACACGCACACACACTCCCGCGTGGGAGACGAGGGTATCCCCCCCCTTGGCAATGGGAGATATTAGGATTTAGGGCTTCTTTCTTTCTTTCTTTCTTTCTTTCTTCCGTTCTTTCTTTCTTTCTTTCTTTCTTTCTTTCTTTCTTTCTTTCTTTCTTTCTTTCTTTCTTTCTTTCTTTCTTTCTTTCTTTCTTTCTTTCTTCCGTTCTTTCTTTCTTCCGTTCTTTCTTTCTTTCTTCCGTTCTTTCTTTCTTTTCTTTCTTTCTTTCTTTCTTTCTTTCTTTCTTTCTTTCTTTCTTTCTTTCTTTCTTCCGTTCTTTCTTTCTTTCTTTCTTTCTTTCTTTCTTTCTTTCTTTCTTTCTTTCTTTCTTCCGTTCTTTCTTTCTTTCTTTCTTTCTTTCTTTCTTTCTTCCGTTCTTACTTTCTTTCTTTCTTTCTTTCTTTCTTTCTTCCGTTCTTTCTTTCTTTCTTTCTTTCTTCCGTTCTTTCTTTCTTTCTTTCTTTCTTTCTTTCTTCCGTTATTTCTTTCTTTCTTTCTTTCTTCCGTTCTTTCTTTCTTTCTTTCTTTCTTCCGTTATTTCTTTCTTTCTTTCTTTCTTCCGTTCTTTCTTTCTTTCTTTCTTTCTTTCTTTCTTTCTTTCTTTCTGGGGCGACTGTGGCTCAGGAGGTAGAGCAGGTCGTCCAATGATCCATGGGTCGGCGGTTCGAATCCAGGCTCCTCCTGTCTACATGTCGAAGTGTCCTTGAGCAAGACACTGAACCCCAAATTGCTCCCGATGTGCTTTTCTTTCTTTCAGGCTGAGTTACTGAGTGCCTCTCTGTCATCCGTGCAGGACAGGTTACAGTCATTCATTCATTGTAATGGTTGTACTGCGATTCCCCATGCAGAGCTACCGGGGCCTCCAGCCGGTATCAAACTGGTGGACAGCTGGGGCTTCAACGCTGCCCTGGAGTGGACCGCTCCCAAGGACAACGGCAACACAGAAATCACTGGGTACACCGTCCAGAAGGCTGACATGAAAACCGGGGTGAGACACACACACACACACGACATGCTATAGATACTTACCTCTTGTTTTCCTTGCTTACTGTAAGTCGCTCTGGTTTAACCTATTTTGACCTGAGATCAGATTCTAAAAATGTCTTCTGTATACATCCTGACAGTTTTCTGAAAAAGCTATGTTTCTATGTCAGTCGTATTTTTCAAAAATAGCAGACCTACAAGCTCGTAGCGCGCCACTCGGTGCATGGCGCGCTATGAGCTTGTAGATCTGCTATTTTTCAATAGTTAAAGCATAACATAATGCTAACACCAAAAGGGGTCCCCGCCCAAAATGGGTTAAGAGTGTCTGCTAAAATGCCTAAATTGTAAATTGCTACGTGGGTGCAGGGTGCACAGTCAAATCGTCCATGTTCAATGTATCCAATTCTAACCCAGAGAGTATACTATACAAATGTAACCAGTTTCATTTGTTTACATTAACACTGTCAGAGTGAAATCAACACTCCAGATTTCACAGTGTGGGAACTGGATGATAGCGGGGGGGGGGGGGGCCATGCAGCGAGCTAAACATTTGACTTACATGACACCTGATAGGCTGTCTGTCTGCCTGTGGCATACATGACACCACCAGTGGCACTCTGCCAGCAGTCACTGCTGAAACCACACATGTTTTATGGACTTGTTACTGCTCTCACACCCGAGTTAAAAACATTCACTCTGAAAGAATATATATTCAAAGATTTGCGCCACATTTTTACGATTTAAAAAAAATAGCAGATCTACAAGCTCATAGCGCGCCACCGAGTGGCGCGCTATGAGCTTGTAGATCTGCTATTTTTCAATAGCTAAATTATAACATGATGTTTAAAACACCAAAAGGGGTTCCCGCCCCAAAATGGGTTAACCCATTAAAGGACCACTTCACCACTTTTCAACATCTCTTCATATAATTGGTCCTCACTAATGTTCATGATAAAACACCACCATTTTCTCCTACTCAGTCTGTGTCTCATAGGAGGGCTTTGGGCAGTTCGGACACCCGTCCACCAGTGACATCATCATTAGGCAGATTTTTTTTTAAACAAGATTTGTTTTAAAATATATTTAGATTTGTATTATCGTGAGAACGATGGATTCAACTTTTGCATTGCAACTTTTCAGGAAAAGAAAGCCTGCCGTTTCTATTAGCTTGGATTCACCATCGATGATGTCACTGGTGGACGGGTTTCTGAACTGCCCACAGCCTTCCTATGAGACACAGACTTAGTAGAAAAATAGTGGTGGTATTTTATCATGAACATTAGTGAGGACAAATTATATGAAGAGATGTTGAAAAGTGGTGAAGTGGTCCTTTAAGACTTTTAAACTATTCAGTGGTTCTCAAACTTTTTCATGTCAAGGATCCTCCACAATTATAAGTGTTGTTTTGGCAGCGGACTGCCATCTCAAAATATGTTGTTCCAGCGACCTTACACAACGTGTCACAATCTTTCAAAAATAGCTCAGGTCTACAAGCTCGTAGCACGGTATGAAGTGACCGTATGAAGTGATGATATCTGCTATTTTAAAATTATGCTTTTTAGCTCAAATCTAAAATAGCACGGATGCTTTCCTGCTTTTGATGGTTAAATAATATAACAATCCTCAGTCCAACAGGAAATTATATTGTATGTGGTCTTCTTCTGCTACAAAACCATAATAATATTCATGATATACTACCCAGTGTACCCACTCATTTGAGGTACTTTTGGCCACTGTGCATTTGCACATACGTGGAATTTGTCTTCTGTATTATTTACCCATCCTAACTATTAGGAGCAGGGATCTCTATTAATATAGCACCCCGGGGGAGCAGTTAGGGGTTAAATGTCATGCTCAGGGGGGACAATTAGAGTCATAGGTCCAATTCCAGTCCTCACAGACTTAAAATGCGCGTTCACGTGAAGTCCGTGAGGACTTCGGGCTGTCGCTCTCTGAAATTGTCGAGTGCACTAGGGCTCTCTTATTTGGGCTTCCTTTATTTGAAATCCAACGGTTGACTGCCATGGACGAGATATCTCGTCATTAAAGGGTAGATTGTGCTCTTCACCACATGATTGGCTCTAGGGTCTCTAGGCTATATTAAATTTGTGTGGCGGGGTGGGTGGGCTGCAGGGTAGTACGTATGAACTTGTAAATGTCACAATTTTAAAGAATAAACAATGTATATTGTGTTTGTGTTGAGTCTGGCAAAGAGGATTTCATCCTGTGCCAGAAAGTGTTTTCAATACATTTCAATACATTTCAATAGGTTGCTAGGCGACTGATGAAACCAGAAGTGAACCGGAAGTGAAAAGTCCGCCTCGGTCCGCCTCAATGTAAACAAATGTACTAAAATGCATTTATCTCAGATTATTTTCACAGATTACATTTTTTTCCTTCTCCAAAACAAGCTTTATTCACAGGCCATAACGAAAGCACTAATGATCGCGGTTACAAAATGTATGTTTCAAGTGAAAGAAATGACGGTTTACGGCAGAACAGAGTCATCATCATCAAGCAAGGCTGTTTCGTCAAAACCACGTGACTCCCATTGAAAATGAATTGCGAGCTGTTCTGGCCCCCTCTCCCCCAGAACAGAGACAAAACATGCGTTTCGACAGTGTGAGCGTAGCCATATATTCACTGTGTTTTGTCCCCTATGTCTGTCTGACTGTCTGTCCACAGTGCAGGACCACTACTACAGACTCTCTGGGCTATATCTTGCAGACTTGCCTTATCTCTAAACCTTTTTGATTAAAAACAAATAGCCAATCTACAAGCTCACAACATGTACAATTTTAATATGTTTTCCAAAATAGTAAAAAAGGCAAAGAAGTTTAGAGATAAGGGGTTTAGCACTGACGGAAATAGGGCCCTCTGTGTTTTGTCCCCTGTCTGTCTGTCTGTCCACAGGACTGGTTCACAGTGCTGGACAAAACATGCGTTTCGACAGTGTGAGCGTAGCTATATACGCTCACAGCCTCTCTGTGTTTTGTTCCCTGTCTGTTTGTCTGTCCACAGGACTGGTTCACGGTGCTGGACCACTACCACAGACTCAGTGCCACCGTCTCTGACCTGGTCATGGGGAACTCCTACAGCTTTAGGGTGTTCTCGGACAACAAGGTGGGCAGGAGCGAGTCGTGTGCTATCACCAAGGATTTGGCCAACATCACGAAGACAGGTATTTTAATTTTGTATTTTTTATGCTGCATCCGCTTTTAACCCATTTAGGCCTGACGTCAACATTTTAAAAAAAAGATCTGAAAAAACTCATGTTTCTATATCAGTGGTTCTCATTATTTCAAAATATGTTGTTCCAGGGACACCCCAGAAGCAAAGATTTGAGTTAAAAACTGAAACTCTGAAAGAATATATATTCAAAGATTTCAGGCACATTTTCACGATTTAAAAAAAATAGCAGATCTACAAGCTCATAGCGCGCCACCGAGTGGCGCGCTACGAGCTTGTAGATCTGCTATTTTTTCAATAGCTAAAGCATAACATAATGCTAACACCAAAAGGGGTTCCCGCCCAAAATGGGTTAATCCGTGTTGGACACTACAGCCGTAGTGTGAATATCACTTTGACAGAAAACGTCAACTGAGAGACATATGTCTGTGTGCAATCTGTGCATGCACATCTTTATGTAGTAGTTACACTCAGGGGTAGAGTGGGCGGATGGCAACCGCAAGGTTGCCAGTTCCAACCCGGGCTTCCCCAGAGTTAGTTTCGACTGGTGTCCTTGAGCAAGACACTGAACCCCTAATTGTCTCCACCAGGCCGAAGGCATGGGGAGAGAGTATGTTTTGCACTCCGTCCGTGTGTGTGTGTGTGTGTCTGTGTCCGTCCGTCCTTCCGTCCGTCTGTGAACAGCTAATCTCCGGCACCGTTAACCCGGTCGATGCCAAACTTTGCACACACACTCCCTGGATGCCAACGATGAACCTCTGCCCCGCATTTTCCAGAACGGCGCCACCATGAGGCAGCTTTTTACATTTTTTACCTAAAACTGCACCGATCTGCGTGAAACGTTGCATGCACACTCCCTAGAGGCCAAGGACAAACCTTTGACCTGCATTTTCCGCATCTGCCTTTTATAGCGCCACCAGGAGGCCGACTTTTGTAAAACACATTTTTTGATATTACTCCTACAGATTCTGTCCAAAAATCTCACAAATTGTTACACAGTATCTCTATGGTCATGCGCTCAAGTCGGATCTGTCCGATATTTCATATTCCATCCTAATTGGCTATAATTGGCTTTCACAGTTTGCAAGATTGCCCCGTTTTGAACAAAAGCCTCAAATCATGAACGCAGCATGCAATTTAAGTGAAATCTTTCACACATTTTCTTTCTAGGCTGAGGAATATATCCCACCCTTTTTGGAACAAAATGCCTCAAATCATCCAATTTCCATCAAAGGCAAACATATTTAGATTACTCTAAACATTTGGCCAAACATCTCACACAGTCCTATCCTCCTGGTGGAGACCTGTGCCCAGAAGGGCACTTTTTCTAGTTGCTCCTGATGTGCTGGTTGGTGCCTTGCATGGGTTTCCGTCGCCATCGGTGTATGAATGTGTGTGAGAATGGGTGAATGTAATGCACAATCTATGTAAAGCGCCTTGGATAAAGGCGCTATATAAATGCAACATTTACCATTTTACATTTTAGTTAGGTAGTTGTGAGCTCGTAGATTGGCTATTTTCTGTGGTTAATTTGATTGTTTATTTTGAAATCTAGTTTTCAAATAATTCTAGTGGAGTAAAAGTACAATATATTGTACTGAAATGCAGTAAAAGTATTGGAGTATATGGAAATACTCCAGTAAAGTAAAAGTACCTCAACATTCTACATTAGTACTTGAGTAAATGTACTTAGTTACTTTACAGCAGTGGTTTTCAACCAGTGGGACGGGGACCACCAGTGGTCCTTGAGGGGGTTCCAGGTGGTCCCCAGCTAAATGCTGGAGAGTTGGTAACCAATTGGACCTTTATAGATCTTTAACTCTCTCAAGAGTTAAATCATTGTTAAACATGCATGGTCTGCATTACTTAATTTACAAGAAGTCTACGGGAGGTGGACGCTTTTCAGACAGGGCATTAGTCCAACATTCATCCGCATGTCGATGGAATTGTGGACAAACTCCAAAAAAAACTTTAGTTTTGGGTCAGCAAGTCTAAATCTCATCAAATGGTGGTCCGTGGCTCAAATGCCAAATAAATAAAGGGCCTTGATATGAAAAAGGTTGAAAACCACTGAACCAGACGTTGTTTGTTCTTGTGACACACAGCCATAGTCTACAACCCCCCTGAGTACAAGGAGCGTGACTACACCGAGGCCCCCAAGTTCACCACCCTGCTCAACGACCGCGCCACCACCGTGGGGTACAACGCCAAGCTGCTCTGCTCCGTACGCGGATACCCCAAGGTATGGTTACGACGCTCAGACACACACGCACGCACGCACGCACGCACACGCACACGCACACACACAGTTATAGGGTATAAGTACCCTATAATGCAGTGATTGTCAAATTAAAGATGGAGTGCCGTGATTTTTTTCCACCCTAAAACATGATCATCAGTTCTTATTGTTATATAAGGAGGTATAATCTTTTCAAAAAAGTGTACAGTATTTGTTAAAATGTTGTTTTTATGTGGGCACGCCCACCAGTTCATTAAGTATGCCTGGTTTGCCTGGTGGGTGGTGATGGGTGGTGATCCACCTGAACTGAAGTCGCACCCACAGCTGTAGTTATCACCTATCATAAAGGGGGAAGGGTTAGGGGAGGGGCTGATAGTGTGATGTCACTATATTACTGTTTATTTCATTGGCCCGTTTGACTGTCAAGGGTTCAGCCTCCAGGAAGAAACCCTAAATACAAAGTTAATACACCATTGCACATACAAACGACTCCAGGGTGTGTAATGAAGTACTGTCACCTCATAGACACATGGAAAACTGGAAAAATACAAAAATTGTGGCACTCCATCTTTAACTTCCAGGGTCCATTTGGTTCCATTTCCAACACTGCAGTGTTTTGGCAGCGCGCCTGTTGGTGCTTATGGGCGGCATACATAAAGAAAGTAACTGCTGGGGGAAATACGGCACTGGGGGACTGCGCCGGGGTCTAGACCAGGGGTTCTCAACCCGTGGGTCGCGACCCCTCGGGGGGGTCGACAAATTATTTTGGGGGGTCCCCAAATTATTTTAAAAAAAAAGTTATTTTTTGTTTTTTTTTGCAACTGAATGGCTGGAAAGTGGAAATGAAGAGTTTACATATAGTACACATAGTACATGCATACACCTTCCCTAATGATTATATCTGGTTTCAGTATTTATTTATGGTGTATTGTCTCTATTATTAAGGTTATTGTAGCAGTACATTTATATTGGGGGTCGGGAGGGGGTGGGGCGGGGGTCCCGAGACATTGCCAAAGCATTTCCGGGGGTCCCCGGCCAAAAACGTTGAGAACCCCTGGTCTAGACGATGTGGAGAAAGCTACGTGAAGACAATTTGCCAGACCTCACCTCAGCAAATGTACTTGTGTGTGACAATGAGAAGCTAGGCTGCGCGTCCTGCTGTTTTGTGATGGGTGTATGATAGGGTTGGGTTCAATTAATATACAGTACAGCAATAATCGTATCGTTTATTCTACCCGATAATGGCATCATGGCGTCATTATTAAAAATCAACACGTATCGATTCACGATACATATTGTATCGTGGCCTCTGTATCGTCGGATGCCACAGACGAAAAACCGTCTAAGTCCACACTATTGATCCATAATGTATAAATGATAGATAAGGGTTCAGGACAACGAGGCCTTTTCGTGGAGGGGTCAGAATGAAATTTGGACTTAGACTGTTTTTCGTCTGTGGTACTCGTATGTCTCGATCGTGAGGTTGTTGGCAATACCCAGCGCTAGTTATAGGGCTCTGAGAGTGTAAAAGTGGACCCAAATGACATTAATTTTACACTTTCACTCATTGACATGGACTCTCTAAAGTGTGATTATGTTCACAAACCTCCTTGGGTTGATCAATCGCTCTATGCCATTGCAAATCCACTCCCTGCCACAACCAAAGTCTCCGCTCCCCATCTAATATCCTGAATCACAATGGCTTTAATTCCCATGTAGCGTGCCCGCACCGATAGTCGCTGACAGCTGCTTAATTGGCTGGTATTCTGGCACGTAACTGACTGGCATTTAAATGGTGACCTGTACACTACAGTAGCGTACGGTTCCCATCTAGAGATCAGATACACGAGGCAGCTAATGTAAGCTGGCGGAGATATCATCGTGATAATGTCAAGTCAAGGAAGTCAGGGTGCATCCTTGGCACAGGGAAGATGCTCACGTTACCATGCTGCCGTACAGTGGCGTGCACAGACATTTAGAGGGGCAGGTGCTCAAGTTAAAAAAGGGCACCTTGTGCAGCGCGTGGAACCGGCCGGTTGCCTTAATCCATTTTGGGCGGGAACCCCTTTTGGTGTTAGCATTATGTTATGCTTTAGCTATTGAAAAATAGCAGATCTACAAGTTCATAGCGCGCCACCGAGTGGCGCGCTATATACTTGTAGGTCTGCTATTTTTGAAAAATCAAAAAAAAAGAAGAAAAAAATAAGTTTTTTTTTCTTTTTTTTTCAAAAGGGCACATTGCCAAAAGGGTAGGGGGTGCTCTAGCACCCCCTAGTGTCTATCTGTGCACGCCACTGCTGCCGTACATCTGTGCTGCCCTACAAAGCCTCAGTGCAGTAACTCATATGAATAGAAATGTAAATGAAAAATTGGTTTAAAAGCGTTTCAACTGGTCAGCCAAATGGGAAATGGTGAATTTATATAGCGCCTTTATCCAAGGCGTTTTATATAGATTGTCCATTACATTCACCTATTCACACACACATTCATACACCGATGGCGGCGGAAACCATGCAAGGTACCAACCTGCTCATCGGGAGCAATTAGGGGTTTTGCTCAAGGACACTTCGACACTAACTCTGGGGGAGCCCAGGTTCGAGCTGGCAACCTTGCGGTTGCCATCCGGCCACTCTACCCCTGAGCCACCGCCGCCCCAAATGATATATCGGCATAGAAGTGATATTACACCAGGGGTTCCCAAACTGTGGTGCGTGCGCCCCTTGTGGTGCACAAAGCAAACGCTCTCTAGGGGGTGCATGAAATGAAAAGGGTAATGGAGGTTTCGTGGTGTTATTTAACACAAACGGCAAAATCCTGTAAACGCCGTAAGGAGATGTATAGAGCAGCTGTGGGAGTACACAGCAGCTGCATGTCTCTTAGTGCAGTGACATTCTGTGATTATTTGCCATAATCATTCAAAAAATGTTATAGTTTTTGGCCAAATACAACGAGACTTAGTGTTGGGGGGTGCGTCAGCTAGGTCGGGAGGTAACAGGGGGTGCACGGCCAAAAAGGTTTGGGAACCGCTGTATTACACTAATAGAGGGTATCTACGTGACATCATCATCATACCCGGAATTTATGTGGGAACGCCTACTGAGTGGCAAAAAAAACAACTTTCTGGCATGGACAGCCCATACATCCAAAGATAAAAGTCCTATCTGATTGCATTGAATAATGTTAAACTCACTTTGCCACTCGATATGCCACTCACTTGTATAACTGTATGTGCATACCCTCTATTGTTTATCTGTTCTTGAGGAATTTTTTTATCCCCCAAAATCACGAAGACTAAATTGACTTTTCTTTGGACACAAATAAGTCGCCGTCGTCGTGTCCAAAAATGTAGTTACTGCACTTTGGCTTTGTCAGGCAGTGTGGGTCAGACATTATGTACTGCAGTGTGGGTCAGACATTATGTACTGCAGTGTGGGTCAGACATTATGTACTGCAGTGTGGGTCAGACATTATGTACTGCAGTGTGGGTCAGACATTATGTACTGCAGTGTGGGTCAGACATTATGTACTGCAGTGTGGGTCAGACATTATGTACTGCAGTGTGGGTCAGACATTATGTACTGCAGTGTGGGTCAGACATTATGTATTGCAGTGTGGGTCAGACATTATGTATTGCAGTGTGGGTCAGACATTATGTACTGCAGTGTTTTCGATGACGTGTCACTGTTGTGCAACACCGAGGATTATGCGCAACAAGCGCATCTAGGCTGTGGAGCGATGTGATCCGTTTTCATATCACTCATTTGACGGAGATGAATCAATCTCCGTCTCGGGCACATGACCGTGCACTTGAACTTGACGGTGATTTACGTCATGGGCCCTTAAAGTGTTTTAATCAGCTTCAGTTTTATAGTGGTCCGATTTTGTCTCGTGTTTCATCACTTCCAATTTCATGTCTTTATCCTGCATTCTATGGGCTCCATTTTGTCACCGCTAAACCCCTTATCCCTAAACTTCTTTGCCTTTTTTTACTATTTTGAAAAACATTTTTGAATAGTTCAACTAGCCAATCTACATTGACACGTTGTGAGCTTGTAGACTGGCCATTTTAACTATTCAAAAATGTTTTGCAAAATAGTAACAAAAGGCAAAGAAGTTTAGGGATAAGGGGTTTAGCGGTGACGAAAATGGAGCCCTAGATGTTCTGAGCTGGAGAGATGGGGGAATACCCCTATTAATGAACAAACACTACACATGATTATTAATTACATCTAAACAAAATAATATCACTTGTCCCACCTTTAAGTAATATCATATGAAATGAATTAAGTAAGTGGGTCGAAGGGCTTATTGCCGCTATCAGCTTTCACCAAGGACGTCTTATTAGGTTATAACTTGTAACCTGGATGGACGTACTTCCTAGAGCAGGGAGATGGATTGCTGAGAGGGAGAGCACTGTAAGCACAACTTGTCATGATAAGTGTTGACATATTTTCATATTAAGTTAAAATGTATTTTGGCAACTTGGGCTGAGGGAGAGCACAGATTGTGCTCCGGTGTAAGCACAACTTGTCATGATAAGAGTTGACATTATTTTCATTTTAAGTTTAACGTGTATACAGTTGCAACTTTTGTGCTGAGGGAGAGCACAAGTTGTGCTTACACCGTGAGAAGGCACAACTTGAGAAAGTTGCCTGCCTTCAATTACCGCAATTAAAACATTACTATATACTTCATTGACTGGAGTCCCACAGGGCTCTATACTAGCCCCCCCCCATCTACACCAAATCTGTTTGCCAAAAATAGTCAATCTCCAAGCTCACAACGTTCAGTATAATGTTGAGGCATGCATTTGTACTTTGCTTGAGTATTTCCAATTTCCAATACTTCTACTCCACTACATCTCGGATACAAATATTCAACTTTTACATTTATAAACTTTTGTTACTATAGTTACTTTGTTGATTTCTATTATTATTACAAAACATAGGCTACACTAACCACTTCAGCTCTACATACATTTCCATTTGAAATTAGTCGATGTACGACTCGAGATTGTGAGCTTGTAGATCTTCTATTTTCAAAAGACTTTTATACATTTGAAAACTTGAAACGGGACATTCTGCATTATGAGTACTTTTACTTTTCGTACTTTAAGTACATCTTGATGTCAATACGTTTGTACTTACTCAAGTTAATTTTGAATTCCGGACTTTTACTTGTAACAGAGTACTTTTATGTCACGATATTCGATTACTTTATCCACCACTAGTTATGAGAGACTCGTCATGAGTCTGTAGATTTGCTATTTTTGGTGAATTAAATGTTTGCCTCAGAAAATGGACGTCTGGTTTTCAAGTTGTTGAAGAATCTCTAGCCTTAAGCTTGTCGTTCTTGCTATATGACCCATATTGAACCATGTGCGTGTGTTGTATAGCGTGCCCAATGAGGTCTTAAGGTTCGACATAAGCCCTCATGTCGAACAGAGATCTTGGCTAGCTCTGGTATGTCTCTGTGGGCTGTCTCAGTATGTGTCAGATCTGGACTTGGCGGTCGCCTCTCTGGTTAAACATAATCTTTACAGTTGTCTGTCCCTTACTGACGCAGATGGCTTCGGGTGGCAGGTGATGATTTGTCCTTGGCTGGCTCACCCCAGAGAGGGAGCGATCGAGAAGGCACGGGGCGCTGGGCAGACTGACCCGGCGCGGTGGGCAGGGTTCTGCATGCATGGTGACTGGCACAGGGCTGCCCCTATAGTGCTGAGCGCCGCATGGAGAACTGAAGGAAGCACTGAAGGAGAAGATGATCAGGGTAGAGATGAGGGACATGAGTGATAGAGGAGGAAGGAGGAAGCACAGGGTGTTAGGCTGGCAGGGGAATTGTGTTTCAAGGACAGCTGAAGAGGGCCTTCAAGAGGGCACGCACGCACGTGTGTGTGTGTAGAGTGTTGTTGTCTGTGTCTATGTGTGGTTTTGCCTTTTAATGTGTGCACGTGATCTCATGTGGTGTGTGGGTTACTAAATTCAGAGGTAAGCTGTGGGTTCAGCGGTGGTGGTCCGAGCGCTCGCTTGCATTTCCGTGATGACTGCGGTGGTGATGCCCTAATCCAGGTTGGATCTACCAACATACATAGCTGGACTGTCCCTGTCTAAATGAGTCCACTGTGTGTATATATCTCTGCCAGGCTTGGGTTCTGCCAGCAAAGCAAACCTAACTGGAGCAGCTGTTTGAAAGCCTACCCAGTAACCCTAGCTGGACCGTGGACACAATGCTTGTTACTTTGTGTTTGCGTTCGTTCGTGTGTGTGTGTGTGCAGCATAAGTGAGTGTTTCTTCCATGTTCTCTGGTCTCATCTGTATTGACTCCAGAGCTACAGCAGAGAGGCATAATAATAGAAATTAGAGTCCGACAGATATATTGGTTTTAGCCGATATACCGGCCATTACGGTATTTGACTTTCTTTTTAGTGACATTGGTGAATCTGTATCAGCAATTTGAATATATAGGTTCAGCTTGTGTGTGTAGTTTTACTTGTTCGCTTGTTTGTTGCATAATCAAAGTTAAATGTTATCTTCATATGAAGTTTAATATATACTATACATTTGTATTTGTGATTATTTAATTTAATTATTAGTAGTAGTAGTATTTGTAGTATTTGCTCATGTGATAGAAAGGCCAAAATGAGACAGGATGGAAGGTCGAAACACAGGAGACATTCAAGATAGAGATATTTAAGCATGGCTGCTTTTCCTCTCTTCTCACAGCAGTTAGGCTGCCTGCTGCTGCTGCTGGAGGCACTATTTTTGCCACCCGACCGACTAACCACTGCTATCAGTGTAACTGTAGATAGATACCCACACACACACACAGAGTGCGTGTGCGTGTGTGTGTGAAACAAAGTAATTGTAACATCTCTTGGGAGGAGGTTTCCTTCATCCTCGTCACACGCTATTTTTAGCCTTTTTCACCCCTCCGTCAGCAGTGCCATGGAGTTGGTAGATCTGTGACCGATGAGTGATCTTGCCAGCATGGTTTGGTCAAAGACGCTAGAATGAAACAGACATCGCGCAACTTTGACCGATTTCCTGCATCTGTGTCGCGTGAGTGCCCGTGACACCCAGACAGACCAGAAGCTAACGTTTCTTACCTCACCTTCCTAGGAAAGAAGGATTAAACTATGTATGAAATCAATGTTGCTGCTTTGAAATCCACACGTGGAGGCGTTAAAATCCCAGCACCAGCTAAACTTTAGCCTGTTATGGTCCGGAGAACCGCGCCGCTAAATGTTCAAGCTGAGGGTAAACCCAGAGCTGCACATTACTGGGCACGGGGGGGAAAAAGGCTTCAGTTACTCCCACTCGACGCAATTCTAATTCCCGGAAACACGCGCGCGCACAAGGTTGGCAGCATTGTGGTTTGATATTGTCATTACATATCGCATATTGTGTTCTGCACACCTATAGGAAATTAAAGCACAGGCTCCGCTTTTGCTGGCCCTGTGAGTCATGGCAGAATGACATCACTCCATCTCTGATAACTGCCGTCATGCAGTGATAAAAGCAGGCGTTGACACTGCGCAAAAAGCATGGAATATGGATGTGTATATTACAGGAAACTCCCGTTAAACTTTCCAACAAACTCCGGTAAACTCCCGAATTGTACCATCACACCTGTATGTTACCGTAAATTAACTGTATATGCCCTCTAAACTTGAGGTTTACGGGCAAAATACAGTGCCCATAATTGCCCGTTAACTCCTCTTTTCACGCAGTGTGATTTGACTGAATTGCTTCTCTATAGCGTGTGCCAACGTGTACGTCACCAAGAGGGGGGCGGCGTCTGAAAAGCTAGGGACGGCCCTCTCGTGGGCATTAAATTCTAGCCCACATCACTCAGAATAGAGTGACGGTGGTATGTTTTTGTAAATATTGAGCTCGTTCTTGGCGACAACATAGTGAACCAACACCAGGATGGATAGAAAGAACGTAGGGCCAAAATACATTACAAGGACAAGGAAAATGTTGTGAACAAACACTGCTGTGCTTAGATACTTTGTTGAACGTTATGTCTCTGCGCCCGTGCGCCGATCCAAGCCATTCTACGTCTTTTTGTAAACTCGTCAATCTGGGTTCCTTGATACTGTCTCCATGCTGGAAAGCTGAAAATCTCATTCCGTTTTCTGGCTCATTCCCTCGACGTGACCTGCTGTGGCACTTATTTACTGAGCAAGTCTGCACCATTGTGAGGTCAGTTAAAAAAAAAGAACGTATACAAGCACACCTGATGGTCGCTCAATGTAAACAAACCAGACAAGCCAGCAAGTATGGCGGCCGCTACCACGTGACACATATGTTGACGCCCTCTCCAGGAGATTTTGTTACACCCTATAGAGCGTCGCAGTCCCGCCTCCTACCCTGGACCAGGAAATGAAACCCAATGCATTATTCTCATAGACATTTCTTAAAGTATTTATTTAAAGACGGTTACGCCGCGGACAAAGCCAACTCGAGTCGTGACAACTCATGACAACACAAACAATATTTTGGACCAAACAAATAATTACAAAGAAGAAAAACAACAACAAAAGTGTTGTAACCTGCCGTTTTTTTCTTCTCTCTAATTATTTGTTTGGTCCAAAATATTGTTTGTGTTGTCATGAGTTGTCACGACTCGAGTTGGCTTTGTCCGCGGCGTAACCGTCTTTAAATAAATACTTTAAGAAATGTCTATGAGAATAATGCATTGGGTTTCATTTCCTGGTCCAGGGTAGGAGGCGGGACTGCGACGCTCTATTGACGAGGCAAAACCATCAACAACGAAATCTATACCGTGTTGTACGTACATCCGGCGGTGACATCAGTCGTTAACCCCTTCCTTCCTTCCTCCCCCTGGCCCTGCATGTGCTCTCCTCTCAGCCCAAGGTGGAGTGGTTGAGAAACAAGATTGTCATCGGTGACGACGCCAAGTACCGGCAGATCTCCAAACAGGGCGTGTGCTCCCTGGAGATCCGCAAGCCCAGCAACTTTGACAGCGGCATATACACCTGCAGAGCCAAGAACGCCCAGGGAGAGGCCACCGTCTCCTGTAGGTTAGACATCAAAAGTAAGTATCATCATTCACCACCAGGGATATAGATACAGGGATGAATTTGACATGTATCCAGTGCACAGCAATTAAGCGCCAGCATTAATTAATCCCTCGCTAGCGTATTGCCAAGGTTTTATCGCGCGTATCACTTACTTTGAAGATCCAAATATCCGTAATGGCATGTTACAATTACAAACTGCTATGTGTGGTCTCATGCCCGGGTGTTGTTGTGTCGGTCGGTGGTGGAAAAAGGCGACCGCGAGTGTCAGCCTGCCTGCTACAGCCCGTTGAAAACCCTTGTATTCACCAGAAACGGCCCCTCAATGTCGTTTCTGAGATACAGAGCTGTGAATGGTGGGCTTAGACTGGAAGTGGATGCGCACGCGCATGTTCAAAATGGCCGCGGCCACAGTGTCCCACTGTGTTGATGCGGGTAGCAACATCAGCTAGCATTATGATCCGATCAAAAAATGGATTAAACAATACAAACCCGAGAATCTTGGGTTTGGCGGACTAGGGTACTAATTTACACCCTCGTGTTCCTCGTTTGCGGCGGGCAGACGGTTAAGTCTTTTTTCAATGACTTTGAAATGTATAGGCGATTAAAAGGAAATTGTGCTCTGCTTTGTTCCCACAGAGGTCACTCTTCCAGAGGAGAAGGAACAATAATTGAACACCCACCCAAAGGTAACAATACAAATAAAATAAAAATCACACCCTGTGTGAAGTGAGGGGCGCCTGGTAATGTTACATCTCTGTAATGTTTGTTTAAAGACTTGACTGCTACTCTATGTTTTGTTTTTAAAGTGCTCTGAACAAACATTTAAAAAGTCCATAGACTTGGCTGCCAATATGACATAATTCTGAAAGCCAGTGGGTGGAAGGGCTAGCGCCCCTCAAAAAGAACAGTGTAGAATGTCAGACTGCAGTAATCCTGTCGTTGGACATGGCAACCCCATTTCTCCTCTCTCAACAAGTGTTGTATTTGGTCTCTGTCAGACTCAGGACCGAACACCCACTAAAGAGCACCTCCTGCTGGCAGACCTGGACTCAAGTCATTAGCGCCAGTTAACAATTTAAGCTCATAGATCGACTGTTTTCACAGGATGTTCGCATATTTTTTTCCGATCATGACATGCCCAGAATAATTAACGCTAGGATTCGTGTGGTTAACAGACCACATGCATCCACATGCCCACCAACTTCCCCCTCCACCCCCCCCCCCCCCCCCCCTCCCCATTCCCCGTGTCCATCCGGCCATCATCTCACCTCTGGTAATTAAGCTCTGCTTTGGGATGCAGTAATGTGTCAAAGATTAATGCTGGTCAAACTGCAGCGCTAAATGACCTATGTAATGTTTATTCAGCTTTGATACATCTATAATTGTGCTCGTCAGGTGGCCATGTTCAAGTGTGGGATTTGACGCTCTGTTTTAAGCTGTTTAAATACGCGAGTGGTTTACCATTTCAAGGAGAGCCAGATGAGTATGCACTTCTACCTCGAGTCGAGCTATTCTGAGCCCTTCTTCTGAGCTCCACTCCTGATGCGAGGTGAAGAAGAAAGGACGGAGCAAAGAAGGAACAGAAGAAACACAGAAAACTAAGAAACAGACAGACAGAGACTTCTAACATGTACAGGAGCAGTATTGTAAACAAGTCAGGACAGATTTCCATAGGGTCGATGCAGAGGATAAGTGGAGAGGAAATGAGGATTGCTTTTTACTTAGTGTATAAGGACATGCCAGGGTGGAGTGAGGCTTTTTATGGCACGATGTAACACTCTATAGGCTATCGCCTTACACTACCAGTGTACATTCAGACTGTGAAACACTGTGTAGGCTATCACCTTACACTAAGTGTACATTCAGAACTGTGAAACACAGTTTCACAGTTCTGTGTGGAGTTTGCATGTTCTCCCTGTGTCCCCTAGGGTAGGTACCCTCACAAAAAACATGCAGTAATCCTGGTCTCTAAACTGCCTCCCCCTGGCCAGCCGGGGCGCCTGATGGAGGGGAGGGGAAAGGAAATGGTTAGAATAACGTGTTCCTTCCACGCGCTACGTCCAACCAGGGAAACTCCCCCCTGTCAGGTGTAAAGGAGCAACTTGGACACTCAGGCATGAAGGAAGCATGAGTTCAAGTCCGTTGCTCTCCCCATGTCCCCCATATATGGGGACTAGGTTGGCGGAGGGTGTGTAGAGCACAGGATCACATTAGATAATTGACACAGGGGTGAAAAATGGGTTACAAAATTGTGGGATAAAAAAATATTTAACAGACTGTGAAACACTGTGTAGGCTATCACCTTACACTACCAGTGTACATTCAGACTGTGAAACACTATGTAGGCTATCACCTTACACTACCAGTGTACATTCAGACTGTGAAACACTATGTAGGCTATCACCTTACACTACCAGTGTACATTCAGATCCCATGTAAACACTGCTAACACATCAACTCATAATGCCTCGCAGCATGTACACATTCAATGCTCAGCTCTCGTCTCCGTTAGCGTATAATTCAAAATCGTCCCCCAGTAACTTGCCACAGACCGAGTCCTCCATGCACCTCTCCCTCTTTCCTCTCTTCTTTATGTCCCTGACGTAGTTTTCCTTCACAATTTACCAATTTACAATTTTGCGTTTTTCCGCATTGTGAGCTTGTAGATCATCTATTTTCAAATGGCCGAAGTCCCGAAATGAGGGGATCCATAGTGTCTTAGAATAACCCCATCAGACCTGCATCACAGCCAAACGGTGTTCACATTACCATGAGTCAACAGGCATCAGTGAGAAGAGGTAAGAATGGGTTTAAGAGAAGAGGCCAATAAGGAGCGGCAGAAAGCCACTGCTGACGTGACAGACAGATCCTGCACTTGGTGCCACTCACTCACTCACTCACTAACTCACTCACTCACTCAATCACTCACTCACTCACTCACTCACTCACTCACTGACGTAACCCATGTCCAGAGCCGGACTTACCGTTGGGCTAGGGTGGGCCGAAGCCCGGGGGCCCCCGACTAGGGGGTCCCCGGGGCCCGACTAGTTAAATCCAATTCAAAGTTAAATCCAATTCAAGTGAAATGTGTGTATTGCTATTGTATTTAGTTGTATTATGGTTAAACCATTGAGAGCTTCTGCCTGCCTGCCTCTCTTTTTAGGGGCCTGGGTACCCCAAAATAAAAACAAAATAGCCCACATTTTTTCCGGCCTCGCAGCTGCGCCGCTCGGCCAAATCGCCGAAAAATCAGCCGCGCGGCTCTGCCGCGCGCCCCAAGGGGGGCCCTCAAATTTGCTCCAGCCCGGGGGCCCTCAGCAAGGTAAATCCGGCTCTGCCCATGTCTCCTGCCTGTTGACTCAAGTGACTATCACCACCTTAACGGGGAATTCACACCGGTCGTTACTGTCCCTCTGCTTTATGGCAAAACGCAATAAAAAAACGTGTCCAAGGTTATGAGTGACACGACACCTCAGTCTTATAAATAAGCGAGCTGTAGTGGTGCAGCGAGAGCTCCGCTGCCACTAGGAGGCACTATTCGGCTGTGCCAAGCAGGAGAGTTCTCAGGCAGGCAAGGTGAAGTACTCCCAAGTACTACTTGCTTGTCTATGGCAGCTTGTTTGTAAAGGATGTCTTTCTTACAGCCCATAGTGCATTGTGTTTGTGTGTGCATAAGTTTCTCTTGCTGCGTTGCCAGTTTTGCAAGAGAAACAAGTGGCCAGGTCTATATGAAAACAAGCACAAATGAAAATAGCTGATCTACAAGCTCACAGGGACACATTGTTCCGTTATTTAAAAACACATTGAGAATAAATCGAAATATTTTGAATATTTTTAAAACATTTTAATTAAAAAAGGCACACAATATGTTCAGATGGATGTCTGTGGACAATTACATATTAATCTGGGGTTCCTTGATGTGAAGAAATGTGGAAGCAAGCCCAAATAAGCAACTACTATACACTTTAGAATCAAGCCCAAACAAACATCAACCAGCAACTACCAATAATTTATTTGCAACTGACTTTACAGAAAAAACAAGTCAAAGCTTATAATTAGCAGACATGGCAACACGGCCTGTGTACAGTATACGCCTAGTCTATGCCAATATTATTTCTTCTTCTGAGCACAGTGCACTTCTGTTGAACTCTTCTAAACTTTGACGCTTCCCTTGGCTCCAGGGGTCATCGCCATGTTGGCTTGTGGTGGACATTTTTGTCAACATATTGTTGACATACAAAATGAGTGGACAACAATATTACCAGAATCACATAAATAGATAGCCCTGAATGACAGGTCTGTGACTCTGAGTTAAGGGGGTCTTTGCAAATAAAACATTTGAGAACCACTAGTACTAGTTGGACTCCTAATATGCCATAGTGGCATAATGAATAATTGCCATACATATTGTGAAGAATACCTGGAGAAACCAAAATAAGAACATTATAATGATGTGTAACAGAAAATCAAACATTTTGCCACGGACAAGACCAAGTCTTTGCCACGGACACATTTGTCATGGGAAGGTGTGGAAAGCAGCGATAATTCATAGATCACGGCTTCCCAAACTTTTCAGCCCCTGACTCCTGAAATAATGCTGCCACTGACTCGAGATCGATGATGTTCTCAATGTCTTTATTGTGCCTTATATGGGTATAGAGGCCTCGTATAAGCCCCTTGGGCTTCTTGCCTCCTCCTGGCACTTTTCCTTTTATATATTATGTTATATGTTTTATTGTATTTTTTTACGTGCTAAATCTAAATCAAATCAAATCAAAAACATCTAATCAAATCAAAAGATCTAATCGAACCCCAACCTGGGATCCGCTCGTAATTCCGACGGCGCATTAGTACAAAGTGGCTTCATGTGTGGTTAGGCACAGGATTAGTAATGGGGGGAGTCAGACCAACGTGTCTGTCGGAATAATGCACCGTTTCCTATGTTTTGTTTTTAATTATTAAAAAATGTCATGATTTTTTCCCCCAGTGATTTCATCAATAAATAAAAAGAAAAATCTTAAGAAATTCCATAAATTAGAAAACAAATGTTTAAGAAAGTAGTGAAAATAGCCTATCTACAAGCTCATAACACAGATAGAATGGAAGCGACACATTGTGAGTTGCTCTATTTTCACTAGTTTGGGTCCCGGTCTCGACCAGAAAGGTTTGGAGACCCCTGCCATATACTGTACAATGCTCAGAATATGCCAGCGAAATACCGCCGCTAGTGTGAATCCGGCACAAACACGCCCAATTTAACCACCTGTTCTCTGTCTTACAGTGCTTTAACAAAAGGGCCGGCAGGAGTCTATGGGTCGTATGTTTGAAGGTAAGTCACGTGTTATTTTCTGTGGGTCTGTGTCAGGGCACAATTCTCCAGTTTTCTGAAATAAATATTTTCACGATTTTTCAGAGATAGCAGACCTCCAATCTCATAGCGCGCCACTCGGTGGCGCGCTACGAGCTTGTAGATCTGCTATTTTTCAATAGCTAAAGTATAACATAATGCTTAAAACACCAAAAGGGGTTCCCACCCAAAATGGGTCAACCCATTTAGACCTGCGGGCGCATCTGTGTCACCCTTATAGCATGTAGCTATACGAGCACAAATCCCAACAATAACACAAATCTTTGCTTCTGGAACAACATATTTTAGAGAGATAGGGGGCCAAATATATATCATTCTGTGGGTCCTTGACAATGAAAATAATAGTGTGCATGAGCACCACTGGTAAAGAAAACTGTTAGGATTTAGAAGACATTTTGTGTAGGATGTGTTCTCTCAATGGGTTCATGGGTGTTTCTCTGCCTGCTTCCTTCTCCAGAGTGACCGGGGAGATGACCTCTGACCTCTGTAGCCGTTGTGTACATAGTGAACGGAAACACCAAACACCTCGTTTTCAAAGCTATAGTGACATGTTTGTAGGGTTCTTTTGCCTTGTTTTCCTGCCTCATGTGTCTATTATTTTATGCCCCAAATGATAATTTGTCTATTTCATAAATAATAATGTTATGTACTACTTAATAAAATGTTGAACCCATGAACATGATTATAATAATGACTTTAAGAATACGGTATAATGTATTAAAGGTTTATTTTTGGACTCTCAGACAGAAATGGCCTTATTCCTTGTCGGTATCGTGTCTGCGACTAATCTTGCAAGCATATTTCTATGTGCACACTGCCAGCAGGTCAAGGAACTGATTCCATTCATATTTTGTAATAATAATAATATACAGTTTCACGAGATTAGCTGTTAACGGACATTTGCGTGCGTGCGTGCGTGCGTGCGTGCGTGCGTGCGTGCGTGCGTGAGTCCAGAGTCTGGAGGTGACTGAATGGAAACCAAGTCCAGTAAATGATGTGGTCAATATTTGTCTAGAGCCAAGACACGCCAAGTTTCCTGGGGTTCAGATGAAAGCCCAGCCTTAAAATGGACACGCATGCTACTGGGTTTGGGGTGTCGTCAGATTAGCCTGAACTCAATGAACTGCAGTATCCCTGCACTGGGTTCAATTTACAATTTACAATTTAGGCTTTTAGGAGACGCTCTTAATCCAGAGCGATTTACATTAGGCAAGAACAAAAAAGCATGGGAATACATCACATAATATATAAAATGCTTTTATCATGAAACATGCGTAAACTAAGAACGTAACTAGAACATATCTATATAATGACACTATACATATAAACTATACATACAGTATATACTATACTATGCTATACATATGTACTATGAAGTGCTATGACTACATACAATGCAATTATTGTGCTGTCTACATGACATGCTATAAGTCTGTTTCAAAGAGTCTAAGTCTAAAAAGTGCTATCTAAGGGGGTAGGGTAAGTGCTATGGGCCATGATGGAGTCTGAAAAGGTGGGTTTTCAGACTACGGCGGAAGATTGGGAGTGATGCTGCAGTTCTGATTGCAACGGGAAGTGCATTCCACAGTTTTGGGGCCAGAAGAGTTGGACTTGTCTCGGACACTGTAGCAGTTTAAACTGTGCCGGATAAAAAAGTACTGTAGTATACAGAAGAAACAAGGTGCATCAAGAAATAATAATAATAATAAACCGGGCAAACAAGGATAAACAAAAACATATATACAGTCGATCAGTGCGTCTCCTCAAGAAAAATCACACCCGTGTGAACTGAGTGGTGCAACTCAAAAACAAGACAAAAATAGTCAACAGTGCAAAACCAAACAAAAGTGTCCATTGATCAGTGCAAGAAAGCGTGAGATGTGAAAAAAAACAGCACAAGATACATGTATGCTCGGAAATGTTTTAAGAGGTCAGAGTCATGTTTTGACCAGGTGTTATGACCTTGGGTCATATGTGTAGGTTTCTTCCCTCTTGGTGTGTGTGTGGGTGTGACTGATTGAGTGAGTGACTGAGTGAGTACCAGCTTGTGTGAATGGTGAATGAGTGGTGGCTGAGTGTGACTGGCTGAGTGGTGGAACCTCACAGGTGATTGGCTCCTGGCTTCCTGGTCTGGAGTATAAAGCTGCCTACCTTCAGATCTTCAGAGGTCTTCCTCCATGCCAGTCTCCCAACAACACCAGTCTGGTGTTTTGAGTGCTTTTTGTTAGCCAT
The DNA here is from genome assembly GCF_951216825.1 of Electrona antarctica. NCBI lineage: Eukaryota > Metazoa > Chordata > Actinopteri > Myctophiformes > Myctophidae > Electrona > Electrona antarctica. The sequence continues at coordinate 48,571,369 of NC_136807.1, forward strand.
TACCAGTATTTTAGGAAGTTTCACTGTCAACATGGTTTACTCCTGGTAATGTAGGGGTGGGTGTCCTTTCCTTTGGTTTCCTTGTTAATAGTGTGTTTCTTTAGTTGATGTTAGGTAAGATACCTGTGTTTGTTTTGTGTTTGGAGAAGCTAAGCATAGGTTTTCTTTTAGTTGAGTAATGTTCTGTACAGGTGCCCACCCTGAGGTAATTTATCCCATGTATTTGATGTAACTGTAACTTATGAAATAAACCACTGTACTTTGGCTTTTCAACTGGTGTTTGCTGATTATATTTGGGAACTAGGTAGGAGGGAGACCACTTTTGTGTTACACCTGGTGACCCCTAGGCCGGGTTGTAACACCAGGTTATGCTTTGATTGTCCTATATCCACTCCCACCAGCACGAGACCCCACAACAGAGCCTGCCTTTATCAGAAGCCTGCTCTGTTGTGTGTGTGTGTGTGTGTGTGTGTGTGTGTGTGTGTGTGTGTGTGTGTGTGTGTGTGTGTGTGTGTGTGTGTGTGTGTGTGTGTGTGTGTGTGTGTGAGTGAGAGAGAGAGTCTTCTGGAGTTGACTGAATGGAAACAAGTCCAGTAAATGATTTGGTCAATATTTGACTATTTCATCACTAGCAGCATGACAGCGTGTGTGCATACAGTGTACATTGACGGGACACGACAAACATGACTGTCACCCTGAACCAAGTACCGCCTCACACCGTCGTCCAATCGGAAACAGACAGGTTTCCGATTCCGAAAAAGAACAAAATGAAATTAAACAAAAATAAAATGATTCACAGGAGGCAGGCAGTGAACCAATCAGAACCAGACACAACCTAGCAGGAACCAATCGGAACCAGACACAACCTAGCAGGAACCAATCAGAACCAGACAACATATATAGTAACGGTGCTTAAACAACACTGCATGCAGTCGGAGTCAGAACATGCTGTTCACAATGCCGAGCGGTGGAGCTCTGATCGTCACTGTGCTGCTGTGTGTGTGTGAGACTGCCGGGGGCGCTCAGGAGCCCGACGTCAAGCTGAGCGACGTGTTGAGAGTGGTCAGAGTCCTGAGAGTCATGGTGGAAGACCTGAGGCTAGACAATGCAGGTTGGTTTATTATTAGAGATGCACGCACGATAATCGGTAACATATCGGAATCGGCCGTATCGGCCATAAGAATACCATATCGGATCGGTCTCAAAATAATCAAGATTATTTTCACCGATACAATCGATTATTTGCATTGCAAAAAAAGATTCAATACCGATTATTTGTATTGCAAAACGATAGGATAGGATACAAAGTCAAACGATCGATTTTTCAATGCACTTTAAATACCGTTATACCCCTACGACTCTGTGATGTTTATTCATTCATTTCATGTTCTCTCCTCAGATACGAATGTCAGGTTGAGTACCAGCCAGAAGCAGGTGGAAGTCCTCCAGACCAGACTGAGTCCCGGTGAAGACGGTGAAGACCCGTGGTCAGTGGCTCATACAGTACATACTCCAGTTTTAGGGGATAAGTTATCATATTCACCTACTGTACCACCGTCACCTTCGAAATGAGTCGAGGCCACCATACTCGCGCTGATGTCCTTCGGCATTAACTCATTTATCGCCAATTGCGCCTTTTCAAATCAAATCAAATCAAATCAAAGTTTATTTGTATAGCACATTTACATTGACCGAAGACAAACCAAAGTGCTGAACAAGAGCATGTAAAAGAAAAACAAAACAAAAAAACGGTGATCAACTGCGTCCAATATGCTCTCATAACACTCCGGTTCCGGTGCGGTAAGAAAAGAAAACCCAGAAATGGAAAATCTGTGAATCAAGGTGTGATTCACAATGTTAATGATTTTTTTCAGACCCCCAGTTCTAGGAAACACAGAATGGGGGGACTTTTTTATTATTTCCACACAACATCTCTAAGGTATATTAATGACATAGTAAAATGGTGAAAATGAGCGGTATTCCCCTTTAAACATGTTTGAAGGACTTTTGATGTTTTGTAAAACCAGCATGTCCATCCATCCATCCATCTTCGACCGCTTATCCGTAGTCGGGTCGCGGGGGCAACAGCTCCACCAGAGTGCTCCAGACTTCCCTCTCCAGAGCAACATTAGTGACTTCCTCCTGGGGGATTCCGAGACGTTCCAAGGCCAGTGAGTCGATGTGTTTCCTCCAACTGCGCCTTGGTCTGCCCCGGGGTCTGCTCCCAGTGGGACGTGCGTCGAGGACCTCCCTAGGGAGGCGCCCGAGAGGCATCCTAACCAGATGCCCGAACCACCTCAGCTGACTCCTTTCCAGGCGAAGGAGCAGCGGTTCTACTCCGAGCACCAGCATGTCATGAAACCTTTAAGCCCTAACTCAGGACTGCATTTACGTTTAGCTGCTGCAACCATACACTGATCCAGAGCCTTCAGACCAGACTTGAAGACCTTGAAGACCAGGTCCAGATGATCCAGACCAGACTCAGTACCTCTGAAGGCAAGGTGAAGAACTTAGAACGTAAAGGTAATTAGACCAGAATGATGTTCTGTCAATACATGTACTGTATGAGATGGCACTGTTGAACAATGTCTTACATGGGGCTTAAATGGGGCACAGTGGCGCAGTCGGTATAGCCTCACAGCTAAAAGGTTCGGGTTTGATTCCGGACGCTGTGGGTGCTGGGGCGTGTTCTCTCCTCCGCTTCATCAGTGCCCATACCCGAGGTGGGGTTGGCGGAAGTGCCTTTCTGTGTGGATGTTCTCCCTGTGTCCCGTAGGGTAGGTAGGTACCCTCACAAAAAACATGAAGTAATCTTGGTCTTTATACTGCCGCCGAGAACTTGTTGGAATAACGTGTTCCTTCCACGTGCTACGTCCAACCAGGGAAACTCCCCCCTGTCAGGTGACAAGAAGCGGCTTGGACTCCTCATGCATTGAAGGAGGGAGAGGGTGTAGCGTCCAGGATTACATTAGATAATTGACACTGGGTGAAAAATGGGTTACAAAAATCGTGGAATTAAAATGTATAGGAAAAAAAAGTATTATATTAAAAATTGCCTATAGAGGGCCAACTGACGCTGGACGTCACAAACATAACATGCAAATCTGCAAGCTGCACCATTGCTCCGATCCACACCAAAAGTTGGCAACAAAACTGGTCAGCGGTCAGAATAATCACACGTGGGGCCACGTGTGGGCCCCCGAGGGCCACATGAAAAGCCCCTGGGTGCCACAGGACTACTGTAGCTCCAATCCGTACCAAACTCGGCAAACTGTGAAGCGAATGAAGCCAATGGATAGCCTGAACGCACCTCGAGGAAGGAACGTCAGAGCACATATCCATGTAAAACTACACCCGTTTCGACTGGAATCAATGGACAAGACCGCAGTTATCAGTTAGGAACAGTACGATTGTTTCTAGCTAGTATGGGCATGCTCTGCCGACCCAACGGCTCAGTCGGTAGTTCTCCGTGATTATTATCACTGATGTCCTGACGGAGGCGCGCCGTGTCTGGTGGCCTTGAGCCATGAGCGTTGCGAAGGCCTCCAGACCCGACTCGGCGTCCGAGTTACGTCCTGATAGGCAGAGAATAGTATATATTAGTAGGTAGTAGCCCCATAGTTTCCATGCGCCGACAATAGTTGGAAATGACACGTCCACCAGGGGGAAACCTTGACCAGGCTATGGTGAGTATGCCAGTATGGCCATACTGGGCCCATAAGATGCATGATAAACGGACATACGTATGATTGTCCTTCTTACAGATTCTGAACGGATGAAAGAGAAAGACAAGCTGGACAAAGAGCTGGACCTGTTACAGTCCAAATACAACAACCTGAGCGGACGTTGGGATGACTTAGAGACCAGACCTACCAAACCTGCTGAAATCCAAATAAGGCCTGAAACCCCGGAAGAGTTGAAGAGGAGGCTCTGTGGTCAGTGAGACATCACGTTTTTTTTTATTTTTTATTATTCTTTCATAAGTGGTAAATGGTGCCTTTATGTAGCGCTCTTATCCAAAGCACTATACAATGAAACACGTACCTGGGACCTATTTGTGCGTTATCCTTTTAGCCTTAATGTCTTACTGTAGCCTACCAAGTGCTGTTTTACATTTCTATATTTTTATAAAAACGTATTCAGTTAATCAATCCATTAATTTGTGTCATTAGAATCGGATGTCGGATGGACATTAGATGGTGATTTGTGTTATTACATCTCTACCGAGGAGAAAAATTGGGTCGACAGCAGACACTACTGTCGAGAAAAACGATCAGACCTCGTCATGATCAAGAGCAAAGAAAAACAGGTATGAAGATATATTATTTTTAACCAATCTGTATGTAATAGTATATTCTTTCTGTTCTGTTGTACTGTTCTGCATGTTTCTATACAACATACTGTACAACATGCCCAACAGAAACAAACTTTTCAGTATTAAAAAAAAAAAAAAAAGTCATACGATTTGTCACACACGTTACCGCAGTGAAATTAGTTCTCCGCTTTTGACCCATCTCTTGGAGCAGTGAGCCGCAGCCAAGGAGCGGTGAGCTGCAGCCGTGCCGCGCTCGGGAATCATTTGATTAGTAGATTTGACCCCCCAATCCAACCCTTTGATGCTGAGTGCCAAGCAGGGAGGCATTGGGTCCCATTTTTACAGTCTTTGGTATGACCCGGCCGGGGATCGAACCCCCGACCTCCCAGTTTCAGGGCGGACACTCTAACCACAAGGCCACTGTCTGGCCTTGGTATTATCTGTATTGCTTCCAAGATCATTGGACTTCCTACACCCACACTCTCTGATGTGAACAATGAAGCCATCACACGGCTAGCACTTTCAATATCAAATGACACTGATCATCACCTGTGTCACTTTCTTAACCTCATGCCATCAGGACACAGATACAGAACTTTAGTGTGGAAAAGGGTCTGCTTTGGTTTTGTCCCCTCAGCCATCGCTGCATTAAACAAACTGCCCTGCCCATATATGGTTCTGTATACACAATACATATAGTTATGTATTGTGTAATTTGTGTTGATGTGTTTTTATTTTTCTGTGTTGTGTTGTTTTGGCATGGGCGTTTTCAACAGACATGTGAAAAAGAAAATCCCCTTGGGGACAATGAAGTTTATTATTACCAGTAAGACGCCTGAGGGCGAGAAGCGACCATGCCCTAAAGGGCGAGGTCGCGTGCACTGGCCATATATGGAGCGTGTCTTGAGTGTACAGGGTGCGAGTAGGTCAGATCAACATATGGAATGTCAGAACCGGTCAGCTCCATATATGGAGATCTAAGGGTGGCAGCGGGGGCAGTGTCTTGAATGTACAGGGTTTGATGAGGGCCCAGGTAGGGCTGGGCCTTCATTTTTGGGCCTGTTGAGAACGGCTGCCAGGCGCGGCTGCACAAATAACTTTGGGGCAGGCCCGTCTAGAGTTTAAATGGACAGGTATCAGTCAAAAGGGATACATCGAAGAGGAAGGATGGATGGGGAAGGATCAACATATGGAATGTCAGAACAGGTTCTGACACATATCCATATAATATTGATTACATCAGGGATCTCCATATATGAGCTTAATATCCCGGATGAATGTCATAGTGATGTCACGAGAGACCTGGGCACAATATACAGTATGGGGGCTTTCCCCATGTATGGGGATTTTAATATCATCCCTGATGATGTCATAACGATGTCACGAGACCTGGGCACAAATTGTGAGTGACGATTTGCAGTGGCGTGGCGTGACGTGACGTCACATAATTGCGACTTTTGGTCGCAATTATTGCTTAGTCCTGTGTGTTATAGTTGCAAAAGACATGAAACTTACTGATTGCAGCTTTAAGTGACCTTTCTGTTCAGGATCTCGTGCAGAGAGTCGTTTCCAGAGTTGGTCCCAGAGTGTGGATTGGTTTGATTGACAGACACGCTGTCAATCAACAAACCTTGTGGAAGTGGGTGGACGGAACATCACCGACTTCAACGTAAGACTTTACCTTCATTGATACTAATACTGATAATACTCCCTGATCTGACCCTGAGTGGTGCATTGCTTGTTGTTGGACTTCTGTGCTAGCCATGAACTGACAATAAGGCCCCATTTACACTGGCAGCCAAATCCAGCCTGAATCAGATTGGAATCTGATTTGTTTAAATGAGTCATGTGACCATTTAAACCAATCAGATTTCAATCTTGATGTGGCACAGATCTGATTCAGGCTAGATTTGTCTGCCAGTGTAAATGGGGCCTTTACAAACACCATGTTCGAACATAAGGATGCTCATAAGTGTACCTGCTGGTACCAGTCTACCAGAGCACCTTAGGCTGAAGATAAGTGATCCATTTTGTAATCACAGTGGCTGAACTGTCAACTGATCTGGTGAAAACATGTGGATAGTGCAGGTTTTTATGGGAAAATGTATGAATATGAATATAAATAAGTAAACACAGTGATTAATCTGGCAAATACATAGACATTATATCTGAACACATGCGGCAAACCCGTACCTTGACATGAACACAGAGAATACACACATTTATCGATAGACCAAGTGTAATGATATTGAATGGAAAAGTAATTGTAAAAAGTAACTCCCCATGTCCCCCATATATGCATGGGGACTTGGTTGGCGGACGCACAAGTATATTAGTATTGATACAATCGATTATTTGCACTGCAAAACGATTCAATACCGATTATTTGCATTGCAAAACGGTATGATGCGATACAAAGTCAATGTCGCTGTTTACATTTCAATATACTTCGATTCTTAACACAATCCCCGAAAAACATAACCTACGTTAATTGATTAGTCTTAGTAGCGTTAATTCAGTTGTATAAATGTGTTGATCCTGTCTAGTCAAAAGGCTACTCACATTAGCTTCGGATGGCTGTCTGTCGTTGGCCATAACACTGGACTGCGCCATCTTGATTTGCGTGTGCACACACGCACGCACGCACACACGCATGCATGCATGCACTCACGCTTTCAGTCGCTTTTATCTCCAATTCCCCGTCCCAGGCGGTATTTCTTGGTCAAAACAACGCTTATTGCATGGAGCATAGCCAGAAGTACAGGCACCAGCCTGTACTTCTCATCAGCTAGTGAGAGATCAACACCTAATCCGACAACACACACGCCATTCAGTCAAGATCCGGTTCCGGTCGCGTTGTTATGGATCTTCAAATATGCTCGTGGCATATAGTAATCATTCTTTAATTAATCCTGGCGGCAAAAACGGTTCAAAATTCAAATTGATTTTTCAACGCAGTTACTATTATATATATATATATATCATTACTCCCCTAGTATTTATAATGAAATGTCCTTCATCTCTACAGGTTCTGGTGGGTTGGACAGCCTAGTGGAGATGGAGCTCTAGAGATGGACTGTGCTTACTATTATAACGCCGGCTATGGAATCGGATGGTACAACTCTGTGTGTTCTTTCACTACCCGCTGGATGTGTGAGAGAGCTGTGTAGTGAAATCATCTCTGTCACCGGGGCGGCAGTGGTTCAGGGGTAGAGTGGCCGGTAGAGCGGCCCGATGGGTCCCAGTTCGATCCCAGGCTCCCCAAAGTTGGTGTTGAAGTGTCCTTGAGCAAGACTATGAAACCCTAATTGCTCCTGATGAGCAGGTTGGTGCCTTGCATGGTTTCCTCTGCCATTGGTGGGTGAATGCACCAATGCATCTATGGGTGCGTTCGGAAATGCGCACCGGGAGCGCACTCGCCTATTAGTGTGCATTGCACAGTGTGCTCAGTGCACTATTTCCGAACGCGCCCTATATATAAGCTATATAAGCTGTATATGAATGTGTGTGTGAATGGGTGAATGTAATGCACAATCTATGTAAAGGCAGTAAAGCGCTTCGGATAAAAGCACTATAAATGCACTGAAACATGTATTAATATCATATCTCATTGTTAAATCAACACTGGTTATGTGTACTGTCTGAAACATTCAAATTGTTTCAAAAGTGTTCAATAAATCAATTAAATTTCAATGTATTTCTGAGTGCGAAAATACTGTACAGGAATCTTGTTCTTTGGTTGACCTTTTTTATTACATTGGTAGCCATTTTATCACAGGAATGATTTGCCTCCAGGATGGAGCGGCGTTGGAGACGGAGAAGGCATATTTTATGCAGCGCAAACTCTGCAAAGATGTCCCGTTACCGTGGATAGACGTGGTCGAATGAGGAGACTGAAGCCCTGATCGAAATGAGGACGAGTACATTAATCAATTGCTTAAGGAAATCGTTAAAAACACTGCTGTGTATTATAGCCTACAGACGGCACGACACATGCACGTTATTAGTATAATTTTATCACTATATATTTCACTGTGTAGGCTAGTTTATGAATGGAACACATTGATAAAGGTCCCCCCTGCTGCGTTTCCAATTGCTGCGGATGACAGTGTGAAGGCAAACCGCAGCAAATTAAATATGCAAGAATCCCAACTTTTCCGCCCATTCGCATCGAGTCTACCGAAGTATTAGGTGAGAATGTGACCTTAGTTAGTTGAAGCTGAGCTGTCAGACCTTCCACAGGAGAGAAGCAGCACCATCTACTGGCCACGGAACAGGACTACACCCTCTAGACACAACTGACACTGGTTGAGGCCTTGTACACACATATCAGTCAAACCACGTGAATTCCATTGGAAAAGCATTGAGGCGGCCATGAAACACGGAGGGAACAGAGCATGCCAGTCCGACATGTGTGTACAAGGCTTCACAGTCACCCACCTGACAGAACACACACAATACACTTCATCAAGCTGCTAGTTAAACTACCAGTGGTGGTTGGTTGACTATGAGGAAACCATGGGGAGATAGGGGCATTCCACTCATTTTCAACATTTTACTATGTCATTAATATACCTTCGAGCTGTTGTGTGGAAATAATAAAAAGGTCCCCCCCATTCTGTGTTTCCTAGAACTGTAATTATGAAAAAAAGATTTTTTTCAGACCTCTAGTTCTAGGAAACACAGAATGGGGGGGACTTTTTTATTATTTCCACACAACAGCTCGAAGGTATATTAATGACATAGTAAAATGTTGAAAATGAAACTGGACAGTTGTGTGTTGTGTAACTTTAAAGAGATCATGACATGATAGCAGGGAAACTGTGGCTGCACATCCAACTTCTTCTTTCTGTAGATATTTAGAATTCCATTGAACCGAGTAAAGGAGAAGTGTGTGTGTGTGTGTGTGTGTGTGTGTGTGTGTGTGTGTGTGTGTGTGTGTGTGTGTGTGTGTGTGTGTGTGTGTGTGTGTGTGTGTGTGTGTGTGTGTGTGTGTGTGTGTGTGTGTGTGTGTGTGTGTGCGTGCATCATGTTTTCATTGGTGCATACAGTGTGTCAAAATAACAGCGCTGTCATCGTTTAGGGCAGTGAAGATAGTATATAGGCCTATATCTTCAGTGTGTTGTGAAGAGGTCAAAAACATGCAGGAAGAATTGAAGTCATAAAGGTACAGATGGCTGTAGCGAGGCATTCTGAAAACATTGAGGTCCAAGATGGAGAAGACGATACAGACTACGAGAATGAAACCACCGTCACTGCAAGAACAACTAATGTAGAAATGTCTGAAGAAGGACATTATGAGCGTCTTGATCTGCAAAAGATAGACGATGCCGTATATGGAGATCTACGGACCAAGAAGAAGCTGTCTGGTAAGAGATATTACTAAGACTAAAAATCACCAATACAAACACGTTTAAACCTTTTAATTTATTTTAAACCATAGGTTCAAAGGTTTTAACTTATCTCCCTCCCTCCTCCTCCCACAGTGTGTGTGTGTGTGTGTGTGTGTGTGTGTGTGTGTGTGTGTGTGTGTGTGTGTGTGTGTGTGTGTGTGTGTGTGCGCGTGCGCGTGTGCGTGTGCGTGTGCGTGCGCGAGCGAGAGAAACTGAAGCAAAGCCCCGGATGCCAAGATAAAATAGCATTCACGCTCGCATTACATCTTATGTTGTCACTATTTGTGAGTTCTCTGACTGAATTAAGTACATAATTTACTAAAAATCATGATAAGTGCAATTTTGATTAAACCAATCAAGACAGGACTCTGAGAGTAATAATTAAGATAGTTACCATTTGTTAACTTGTCAATAGTTCAAGCCTCTCATGCTTGAAAGCTGTCTGCTTATATTTATGCTTTTCCAGTCTTGACAAAGAATGTGAGACAGAGAGAAGGAGACAGAGGAGAGTTGAGGGACACTGAGGGCCGTGGACAGTTATAGAAGTGATTCACTTTATGTGTAAAAGTATTTTAGAGGTCATTTCAAAGTACTTTGGTCCGGTTGGGTTTAGCTAACGGCACTTTTAGACTCTTATCTTGTTTTTGTCTAACAGGGAGAAGGCCTTTCAGAGTGGTTGCTGGGTGTCTGGGGATCCTGTGTCTTATGCTGCTGGGTGTGAACATAGCCCAGGCTGTGCACTGTGAGTATTACACGTCACTAAACTACCACATCACTCACTCAGGGAGTTTGTTGCCTAGCTGTGACATCTATAAAAGCCACTACAGACTACAGTATTAAACTCTGAAGACAGATTCAGATTTTTTACCATATTTGTGACGATGGGCTTCCAGATTGCCACAGTATTAACCAAAATCTTCAGGTGACTTTTTGAGTGGTGTAGACCACTCCTACAACTGGCTTTTGTGTGCATAAAAAAATGACCATGGTTGCTATGTTCAAAATAATTTCTGACGTAATTAAATCACACCCGGGTGAACTGGATGACCGTAGCAACCGTGGTCATTTTCTCTGCACAAAAAAAGCCAGTTGTGAAATCACATCCAGGTGTGATTTCATTACGTCAGATCAGAGCTGATCAGGCTATATAATACCTTACCTTATATAATACCTCACATCGGACAAAAACTCCAGCTGAATCAACTTCATGGTCACAAATCATCACATCAGAAGACGAGTCTACCTAGCCAAAGATCTTTAACGTCAGACATTACGTCAGACCACAGCTGATCATGCTATATAAAACCTTACACCACTCAGTTCACACGGGTGTGATTTTTTTTTTTTAAATTAGCATTGCTTCTTTTTGTGTGTATTACTGCATGCATCTGCAAAGTATGATGAATAAAGTGGTGTTAGGGGCACCGACGTGGCACAGTCGGTAGTGCTGTTGCCTCACATATAGAAGGTCCTGGGTTCAATTCCTGCTGTGGGCGCTGGGGTCCTGTTCCCTCCTCTGCGTCATCAGTGCCCATACATACCCGAGGCGGGGTTGGCGAAAGGGCATTTCTTTGTGGAGTTTGCATGTTCTCCCTGTGTCCCCTAGGGTAGGTACCCTCACAAAAAACATGCAGTAATCCTAGTCTCTAAACTGGCCAGCCAGGGTGCCTGATGGAGGGGAAAGGAACTGGTTGGAATAACGTGTTCCTTCCACGTGCTACGTCTGGCCAGGGAAACTCTCCCCTGTCAGGTGAAGGCAGGTCTCCTCATGCATAGAAGGAAGCATGAGGTCATTCCGGCTGCCACCCCCCCCCCCCCCCCCCCCCCCCCCAGGTTGGCAGAGGAAGTGTAGCGCCCAGGATTAGATAATTGACACTGGGTGAAAAAGTGGGTTGCAAAATCGTGGGATAAAAAAATAATAATAATAAAGTGGTGTTGACAATAGTTTTGTACTTCTCAAATCAAATGTTCCATGCAGATGCTTGACCTCATCATGAACAGTAGTAACAACAGTGTTTATCATCCATTTCTGTCCTTGCAGATCGTTCACCCAGTAACAACATGACCAACGACACCCTGGTGCATCATTATAACACGCTGAAGTCCAACTACGATACCCTGACCCTGCAGAATACCCGGCTAAAGTTCCTCAACAGCAACCTGACACATGAGAACAAACTGCTAAAGTCTGACAATGACAACCTGAAGCAGAAGAACCAGCTTCCAAGTGAAGTAATCCAGCAGCCAGCAAGTGAGAGAAGATACAAAATACATACATAGTATCAATGTAAAAACTAGTCAAAACTAACTACAATATTTGCCTCTGAGAAGTAGTGGAGTAGAAGTAGGCCTATCACAATATTGAAATATTGTTATATGAAGTAAAAATACCAGAAACGTGTAATTGAGTAAATGTATGGAGTAGAAAACACCATTGATAAAGTATATGAATAGTTCTACCCTCCACTCCACTATACATGATACATCTCTGACTACTATTATTATTACAACTATGTGTTTAGAATTGATTGTCAGTACATTGAAAATCCATCAGTAAATCTCCTGTTTGATGTTTTTAGACAAGTCGTGTCCCAGTGGATGGATGAAGTTTGGAGGCAGCTGTTACTACAGAACTACTGAAAGGAAAACATGGCAGGAAGGTAGAGACGAATGTCTGCGTCAAGGAGCTGATCTGGTGGTCATTAACAGTAGAGAAGAACAGGTTAGTGTGTGTGTGTGTGTGTGTGTGTGTGTGTGTGTGTGTGTGTGTGTGTGTGTGTGTGTGTGTGTGTGTGTGTGTGTGTGTGTGTGTGTGTGTGTGTGTGTGTGTGTGTGTGTGTGTGTGTGTGTGTGTGTGTGTGTGTGTGTGCGCGCGCTCGTGCGCCCATATGTGCGTCAATGATTATAGTGAAGAAGTGTATTGAATAGAATTAATGATGATTCAAACATGTACAAATAATCAGGTATTCATCAGAGGATTGAGGACTGGGTGGCCTTATAGATCATGGATTGGTCTGACCTGGACTGAGGGCAGATGGATGTGGGTGGATGGAACACCTGCACTGACAACAGAGTGAGACATTTGACATGTTTTCATTGTAATCAAAGTCTATCAAAGTCACTTTATTCTAGTGACTGAGTGGATGTGGTTAAATAAATACATTGTTTATTGTGCAGGTACTGGTACAGTGGATATCCTCGTAATGATGAAGACAGGAGCTGTGCAACCTACTATGACTATAATGACCCTGGAACATGGATTAATGGGGGATGTTCAGAAGATACATGGGCCTCAATCTGTGAGACTAAGTGATGTTTGTTTTCACTTCATTGATGAAACTGCAGTTCAGTGTTCTTCTGCTACAGCAGTAATTAGTAGTGAAAATTTTAAAAACTAAAAGAAAAAACATCTTGAAGTACTACATGTTGTACCTATAACCACTTTAACACAAACCACCAACTATGATGCTTTAGCATGTTATTCATTTGGCTTTCACAACTTGAACCCTAGTGACCCTATTCTGGGGACGAACATTATGCGAAAATAGTAGATCTACAAGCCCACATCGCGTCACAACACGATGTATTGTGAGCTTGTAGACTTGTAGAAGAAGTGGTTCTGGGACCTCTAGGGGTCATTGGTGGGGTTCCAGAGTGGGTCCCCAGAAAAAACATTTTCTAGTTTGGCAATTCTTTGTACATTTTAGAAAAAATGTATATGCCTACATTTATCATTTTGACTTAAAAAAATAGCTTCTCTCCAACATAAAGTATTTTTAGATGGGGGTCAAATACTGTACATATCAATTACATTACATATCAATTTGGGGGTCCTTGACATGAAAATGTTTGATAACCACTGTTCTAGGGGATCTAGTATAGAGCCCTGGGTGACCCCAGTCAGAGTAGTTCTATTTTCCATTAAGAGATTTGATGTAGAGGGCAAAGAGGGGATTTGATTGATTGATTGAAATATTTATTAACAGTTTGCAGAATTACAGTACATTTCGAGCACAAACTCAATACAAAGGCTGTTAACTGAGTGGACGACTTATTAAGCATTACACTTGTTTACAACAGGGTCCACCATGTTCAATTCATCAAAACATTTAGAGACGTACAAATAGACACTTCTATATAGACAAAGAACAGAACAGGAATTCATCATAATGGAGGTAAAAAGGGAAAAGAAACATATACAGTGAGGGGGGAAAAAGGGGGGGGGGGCAGTTTCGAATTGCGGACGTCCGTAGGTGCCCTTTGAGAGCGGTTTTGAAGGAGTCAAGGGATTCGCATGTCTTAATGACTGTTGGTAGGGAAGGATGCAGGATGTATTCTTATGAGCATATAGGTCCAGATTAACACACTCTCTAAGTTTAAAGGACTATATGTTGTCTTGTCACTTATCCCCGCTCAATATGATCCTGTGGCATTGTAATGTAACAATAACACAACACAAATGATATATCGTTGCTGGCTTGCTGCTTGTCAGGTGGAAATCCCACCTGTCCAATTCTTTTTTTTTAATCATTTTAAAACCATATTAAAATAGTGAAAATAGCTGATCTACAAGCTCACAACTCACCGTGATGCGGCGCGTTGTGGGCTTGAAGTAGATTTGTTATATTTACTGCTTTCGTGTGACACTTTTGCATGATGTACAGTTGCAGGGCATTCATCTACGATAAAACATACACGGGGCTCTAAAAAATTGGGCCGACTTACTGTAATATTAATGTACAATGCAACTATAGTCACAACTTGCAACAACTTGCAATATTATCCTAAAATTGTGCCAACCTGCTACAGGGCAATTCACAACAAGGTCATTTTGTTGTCATTTTGTGTTCAGTCATTATTCCATAATGACTTTTCCCATGACAACGTCAATCACAATGCTATACCTTTGTCCGAGAATTGGGAATATTTGAAGAGCTTTTATCTCCTTGGCTCTGGCTTTGCGTGCCTGCATGTGCCTTTGTGTGTGTGCATGCGTGCGTGCGTGCGTGCGTGCGTGTGTGGGGGTTATGTGGTTTGTCTTCTTTCTCACTCACTGTTAGAACAGGGGTCGGCAACCTTTTTGACATGAAGTGCCATGTTTTAATTTTCTTGATAATCAGTGTGCCTTTTCAACATAAAGTTTAATTATGTCACCACATACAAATGTAATATTTCCATCTGATTTTGATTGTCCATAGGCTGTGCATAACCTTTTTATGTGGCCTATTTTCTTTCACACAGACTCAGAGCCCAGAGTTTGAGTGAATGTAGAATTATGTGCAGGGTGTAATTTATATATAGATGTGAGGGGACTTCATTTCACAGACTAAACTTCTTTGAATACTTCTTAATATTAAAATAAAAGATCTCTCTCACACACTTATGCCAGTGTGCCAGTGACCACCCTCCCCTGTGCCAATGTTGGCACCCGTGCCTGAGGTTGCCTACTCCTGAGTTAGAATGTAGATGTGATGTTGATTTATGAGACGCACTATTACATGCCTAGTGTGTCAAGTCAGCCCCTATTTGTTCTATTACGTTTTTTGCTTATTGTCTCCACCAGCCGAAGGCATGGGGAGAGTATGTTGTGCACTCCGTCCGTGTGTGTGTGTCCGTGTGTCCATCCGTCCGTCCGTGTACAGCTAATCTCTGGCACCGTCGGCCCGGTCGATAACTCTGCACACACTCCCTGGATGCCAACGACGACCCTCTGCCCCACACACATTTCATTACTCGTACACATTTTATACATACATTTTATACATACAGCATACAAATCAGTGTCATGTGATTAACACAGACCTGTCCGCTTCCCCATATTCCATCCCCATTGCCTTCCAAAGTTTGCAAGATTGGTCCGTTTTGAACAAAATGCCTCAAATCAGGAACGCAGAGTGCAATTTGAGGGAAATTGTCATGCACATTCCCCCTAGGCCAAGGAAGAAATGCCACTTGAAAATTGACACATCAACCTCATGGTTGCGCTATAACAGGCCCTAATCGTGTTTTACCTATAACTGCATCGAGCTGTGTACAACTTTGTATGCACACTTCCTAGAGGCCAAGGAAAAACCTTTGACCTGTATTTTCCACATCTGCTCTTTATAGCGCCACCAGGAGGCCGACTTATGTAAAACACATTATTTGATATTACTCCTTCAGTTTTTATCCCAATTTGGTACACATGATCTCTATAGTCATGTGATCGTGACGTGTCTGTTTGATTTCTCATATTTCATCCTGATTGGCTGCGAGTTTTCAGGAGTGGCCCGTTTTGTACAAAATTCCGCGAATCATGAACACAGTGTCCGATTGCGGTGAAACTGTGCACGCATATTCCCACTACGCTGAGGAAGAAATGCCACTTGACATTTTTCCAAAAATGCTCCTATACTGGTGGAGACCTGTGGCCTGAGGGGCACTTTTTCTAGTATTCGTAATGTTGTCACACTGTTTAGTCTTTAACCACATGAACCCATAGTGTTCTTATTCTCATAAATAGAATATTCTTAAAAAATAGCAAACCTACAAGTTCACAATGCGTCACAAGGTAATGAGCTTGTAGAGCTGCTATTTTTTGATGAAGCATGAAGATTTGGTGTAGAGGGAAAGAAGTTAAGTGCAATATTATTAAGCTGTATTTTAACCCTGCTTTGTATGAACTTGTACACTGTGAAAGCTTTTAATAAAATGTTAATTGACAATAGCATGATTTAAGTCTTTAATTAGCAATTCTGATTAAAGTGGTGACACAAAGAATGAAATGAGACACAATTGGACCTGGAACAGTATAAGAGTTTTTTGCTCATACGCTCTCCTGATTGGTCAAAAAATGGCAACCCACCTGAAAATGTATTTTCTGTTTATTTTAGAGGTGGAGGGATGTGGAGACCACTGTTACTGAAGAAAAACCATAGTGCTGATAGTTCACACTGAGGAACGCCTGTTGTTTCCTTTACTTCAGTACACACACACACACACACACACACACACACACACACACACACACACACACACACACACACACACACACACACACACACACACACACGGTTGCTAATCCTCTAAGTAATCACAAGGTTTGACTACTACTACTACAGATCAAAGTTTGCTCAACATTTTAGGGACAAGACAGATCTGCTCTAAAACCAGACTTCACACAGCTCTACTGCTGTTTCCTTCTGCTGCTGTGCATTATACAAATTGGTACATACTTTTTTTTGTGAGTGACATCTTTTATCATTGTTGGGCCTTTTCTGTTGGCACCCATCACACTTGAAAGGGTTAAGTTGACAGTAATTCTCCATCACTTAGAATGTGTGATGAAGAAAACACCAAAGTGGACTCTGGTAAAAACATCTGTGAGCTTTAATTTTATGTGAATACGGTTGTACCAGTGCCCATATAACTATAAGCATGGCAGTATAAAAAGTATGTCTGGTATTAAAAGGGAGAACAGGACATGCATGCCCCCTTGCCCAGTATGACTTCTGAAGAGCTCCAGCTATAACAAGCCAGTGTAGTCTGATCGTTTTCTAACAGAAAGTACAAATAAACGGTAAGGTTCATACACAGAGAGAGAGGGAGGGGGGGGGGGGGGGGGGTTGGGGGGACTGAGCCTAGTTGCTAATCCTCCAAGTAATCACAAGGTTTGACTATAGTTGAACAGATCAAAGTTCAGCTCGTCACCAACAGCAGTAGTGGTGGTGGTAGCCTACCGTATGTTTCTCAACGTTGCTTTCAGAACTCGGGCGAGTTCCGAAAGCAGCGCAGAAGTGCATTAATGACGTTAAACCACCCCCTCTCGTGTAATATTGCTTAATTTAACATTGTTGGTGTTCTTAAAACTGGACAGTTGTGTGTTGTGTAACTTTAGAGAGATCATGACATGATAGCAGGGAAACTGTGACTGCACATCCACCTTCCGCTTTCTGTAGATATTTAGAATTCCATTGAACCATAGAGTATAGCAAAGGAGAAGTGTCAAGTGTGTGTGGGTTTCACTGATCTCCCTCCCTCCTTCTCCCACAGTATGTATGTCCTTGAGGGGCTTCCAGGGGGTCCCCGGGCCAAATGTAATGTATTAATATAGCATTAAAAACCAGTTTCACCACTTTAACCCTTCACATATTTGAAAATAACCGATCTACAAGCTGCTCACACAACGTGTCACCACTGTGAAACCATGTGTGCTTGTGTAGATCAGATATTTTCAGCTATAAATGTGAAACGTACTGTAGCCTATATTTTAAAATAAATTAACGCTGTTAGGCTACTGTACATATGTTTGTGTGGACCCCAGGAAGAGTAGCTGCTGTTGCAACAGCTAGCCTACTATAAGGTAGAGCTAATGTGGATCCAAATAAACAATAAAATGCAGGGTGCATATGCAGGGTAGCATACAGTATATCGCTCTTGCGGCGTGTTTAAAATCTCACATGTTCATAATGATTCAAGGTTGTACTTTATTTAATTGTTATACATCTTGTGTACAGATACATAAGCAACTCTTGCATGGTGTGGGCTACTGTAGGCTCTGAGCACTTAAAGAGGATGTGGTTTTGTTCCTGACTTGTTTGTGTTTGCGGTGGTTTCCTGTCTCTCTACATGCTTGTTGTGAAACCGTGACTACATACAATAGCAAGAAGTGTATTAGAAAAAGTGATGAAGTCAAATTATAGGTACTAGTAATTTGGGACATTCTGCATAGTGAATACTTTCTAATGTTGGTACATTCTGATGCCAATACTTTTGTACTATTACTCAATGACATTTTGAATTCTGGACTTTTACATTTTTTTTTCTATATTAGATTAGGATTAGAGTTGATGTTGCTTGCTTTGTATTGTGTGGTACACAGAGGGGAGGGGTCACGGCCTGAAAAGGTTGAGCAGCACTGCCCTATACTATAGAGAGGCAAATAGCCCTTGTTTTCAAAAGGCACTGTTCAGACACCCATCAATGCTCTCACTCTGTTTCACACATTGTTCAGACAGTCTGACCACCGGAGAGACGGGTGGCAGCCGTAATGTAGACGGCACCCGGGAGCAGTATGGGTTGGCTGGGTCACCTGAGTGAGGGGTATGATGTTGGGAGACCCGAAACCCAGATGACCTTGGGATACATCACTGAGGATACGTCCCAGGTGCATCCATGCGATGTATTTTTGTTTTTTTAGACACCCATCAATCCTCTCACTCTGTTTCACACATTGTTCAGACACCCATCAATCCTCTCACTCTGTTTCACACATTGTTCAGACACCCATCAATCCTCTCACTGATCTGTTTCACACATTGTTCAGACACCCATCAATCCTCTCACTGATCTGTTTCACACATTGTTCAGACACCCATCAATCCTCTCACTGATCTGTTTCACACATTCCAATCAGCCTATTTGAATGTTGATTAAGTAAACAGACAACAGAGTCACACGTCACTTCTCGTTACCACATTCCATAGCTGTGCAAAAACCTCTGGAAATGAACGGATAGAGGGTGAATAGATTAGTATTTCATATTGCAGTGATGTAAACTTAAGGTAAAATAGTAATACAACCAGTAGTGCAAAGTTAAAAACATGTTAAGTATTGTACTTACTACTTAAGTACAATTTTGAGGTATTTTAGTTAATTACTTGAGCATTTCCCATTTCCAAAAAATTTTACTCCACGTACTCAGAGGCACTACAATTATTTGAAAACTTGAAAACTAGTAGTGCTATAGTGAATAATAATAAAGAAATCGCCATATTTATTATTATTATTATTATTATTATTTGTTGTGAATTTCCCATGCCCTCTAAATGGCACCCTCTGCTGGACAAAACCATTCACAGTTCCCCTTCCCTGCATCACCAATCACTCACAGGTGTCTGCCATCAGCACTCTGGGCTGATTGCCATTGTCAGTTCATGTGTGCTCACCTACAAACACTCCACACACAGTTCACTCACCCAGTTCTCCACTCCAGACCCAAGCCATGCGTCACTGCCCACATGTAAGCTCTTGTTTCTTTGTCTTATATTATCATGCTTTGAGTTATGTTTTGATGCACTTGATTTATTGCTATATCTGATCTTCATTGTTAACTGCTTAGTATTAAAATGCTCCATTTTCTGTCTTTGTCAGAACCATGGTCTCTGGAATTGTGGAAAATACAACAATCACTTTGAACCTTGCCGATGTCAGCTCTTTAACTGGAGAACTTTTGGGTGGTCAGCAATTTAACAGAACAAACAAACTTTCCAATATTATTATTATTATAATACCATGGAAGGTTACTACTATCTGTACCAAATAGACCGCTGGACTTTGCACATGTAAACAGAGCTGCTACCTTTAAATCTGAGTTTTTCTGTATACTATTTAAATTGTCCTGAGAAAAAGATGCTGCCATTTGTGCCATTGGTGAAGTGAAGGCTCCAATGTGGACCAAAGAGTTCCAGTGTGAAGGCAGTGAGTCTAATCTGCTGGACTGTAGAACCTCAGACTCTACTAGAAACACCTGCTCACCTGACAATACTGTTGGACTCACCTGCTCAGGTAAAAGACAAATACACTATAGCTTTGATTATTAGTTTACATTCATGTCCTATAGTGCCCAGGGCCCACCTATCCTGTATCCAATTTTAGTTGCCAAACCAATGGGTTGTCTTCTCTTGTAATTGACTTTTGTTATCACTTGCAACCTTATGCAAGGTGCATAATAGACTACTGAAGGCTACATGCCTATAAGTGTCATCGTCTGGGGTTTTTTAACTTTAACACACTACAAACAAATTACACAATCAAAACTTTATTTTAGAACACACCCAAATCATAATCTGGTGTGAATGTTCAATCAATTATTCCATCAAAGCAAACGGCATAAACAATATTAGTTTGCCTCTTCTACAAAAATAAAACTTACAAGTTAGCATTCTCTTGTATCATACCATACTACTTGTATTATTTCCCACCACGGCGTAGCCTCACATCAGACTATCCAGCATATCCACCACGGAGGACAGTCAAAACGGGCAGTGTCTGTAGGCAGGTGGGGCGTTACCATGCCTATGCTCGGCTGCAAACGGAATTCACGCGCTGGCAGAGCCCTGTAACCAATGTGACACATTGTGAGCTTGTAGATCGGCCATTTTAAAATGTAGGGGTAAGGGGTGGCGCAAGATATAGCTGTGCGCCTCTCACTAAATCCACCAGTAGTGCAGGCTTCAGCTTCCAACCTTAGAAGTAGTCTGGCGACAGGAGGACAGGGGTCAGAGGTCAAGGACGGGACTGGGAGCTCCTAGCTGATCCAAGCTCTGCCATAGAGACACACAGGGACTACAAATTTCACGCCCCCAAATGAGACAGCGTCCCCACTTCTGGTCCGTTGGCACGGATACTGCAGGCCAGCCCATAGAAGTCAATTGAAATTCAACTGTAGTTAGCCTACTTTTAAAATAATATGAAATGAACTGAAGACTATATTGATTTGAATAAAAATATGTTTCCAAATGTATGAAGTGTCTTTGTCAACATATATTGTTTTCTCAATAGAGGATGTATTTCACATTTAATTTACCACTTGAATGAGTTACCCATAATGTTAACGGAGCAGAGGGGAGACGGCAGACAGAGAACCTGTCGCTTTTACGGGACGTCACTGCCTTTACGAGGCTACGAGCGCCAACTTTGAAGAGTGGAATTCTCAATATACATCCCGATCCTGACTGACTTTGTTATTCATGTCTATATTTTGAACATGTCACAGGCTTACTATATATGTTCTACCTACCACGGAGCTCCGACGGTGTGTTTTACCGCTGTCAACTTGTTGTATAATTAACTTTGCTGAATAGTTGCATGGGAAAATAACACAGCTAAATGGAGGAGTGACATCCTGACATTTTCAACTACCTAGTGAATACTCCAGATGAGTATTAATAATAGTCTTGCAAGATGCTGTTTAGATCATTTTCAACAAATACATAGCATATAAAACGAAATACAACAAATATATCTGGGTATTGAAAACCTCAGTGGATGCATCCGTGACGTATATACCGTGCGACCACTTTGACTTGAGATTTACAATGCTAGCACTTTTCACAAACTGATGGAGTATATTATAGTACATTGTAGTATGTATATTGAGATGGCAGGTATGTGACATTGAAAAGGACATTAAACATATGGGACACTTTATTAGAACACAAAAAAAAATCGCTATAGCCTCAGTAATAGCCTCAGGAACCAGTGAAATTAGGGTATTTTATGATGACTCTCATAGGGATTGTATTGGCAGCTGCAGTACACAGTTGAAACGGACCAGAAGTGGGGCCGCTGTCTCATTTGGGGGCGTGACATTTGTAGTCCCCGTGTGTCTCTATGGAGCCCCTATAGCAGATTCAAACACTGTTCAGGGCTCTGCCATGGCAATGCGTCTGGCTTAAATGACTCATGGATATACTAGGGCAGTTAACATTCCTCAGAAATTACATTTGAATATTGATCTTAAAACTTGGGCCAAATATCAGATCTGATATGATATAGTACTTTATTGTCAGTTCGCACTGAAATTTGTCTTGCGACCCAGCAGCCATGTATGCAGAAACACACTATAGCACAAAGAACAAAACAATATTACAATACCGCTTAGATCAGGGGTTCTCAACGTTTTTGGCTGGGGACCCCCGGAAATGCTTTGGCCATGTCTCACTAAAATGTTAGGGAGGGACTAGTGGAGAAGAGATCCAGTAGAACTAAAGGACCAGTCATTTTATGTTTGGTTGCACTCTGAAAATAGCTGTAGATCTGCCATTTTCAGCATTCAACCATTACGACATCGTCAAGGCCTGCCAAAATACATTAGTCGACTAATTCAACTGTAGATTTAGTCGACAAATTGAATGATATTTAGTTGACTAAAACTAGACTAACACTATAACACTTTTCAGATGACTAAAATATAACTAAAACTGAATGGAATTGTATTCAAAAGACTATGACTAAAACTAAATCAAAATCAACACTGCCTAAATGCTAGCTATACACTTGGTGGTGAAGGTCACATGCAGTGTCAGAAAGTCACCATGACAACCAACCTGTGTTCGTTTATAACAGACCATTGCTTGTCTTACATTATTAGTATGTGTGTTCGTTCAAAGTAATATTACTTTTAAAAGTCTATTCTCTTGGCTCTGTACAGAGTATGATGTCAGGTTGGTGGGAGGAACCAGTCACTACTGGTAAACTGGAGGTGAAACACCAGGGAGATTGGAAACCAGTGGCTGATTTTACATCTAACTGGAACCTGAAGCCGTCATCTGTGGTGTGTAAACAGCTGGGCTGCGTCTCTGCACATGGAGGTCTGGTTCTGAACGTCAACCTGTTTGGTGGACTTCATCTTCCTGTGTTGGATCTGAATCGTCACTGAGGAAGTGCATAACATTGCAGGCTGGGAGATCTGTGGAGAGGCTGGAGGTGATCTGTTCATGTAATAAATAATGATTGACTTCTACGCTGACACTAGTCTATCACCCGATATGGACAGCATTGTAAATAATGTCACACCCGAACAACTCACCCAAACACGGTGAAATAGGACTTTTATGTTTTTTTTATCATCTTTTTGACCTATATTTAACAGCCAATGACGGGTCCAAGAGCCCTTGCCAGGGCCTTAAATCCAGTACTGGCCGTACTGTATGTACGGAATTGCAATTCCGTGCTATTTCGTATTTGTGTGAGATGGGGTTGGGTTGTGCATGTGTTCTTGCAGGGTGGAGCTCAGTCTGAAGTGTTAAACATCCATACTGGTTGTGTGTCTTCACAGGGTGACCTCTGCAGTGAGAACAGGATGGTGTGGTGTGGTGAGCTGGGGATGTGCTCAGAAGAACAAGCCTGCTGTCCACGCCAACGTCCTATATGTGGACTGGATTAACCAAACCATGACATGAACACAAAGTATCCCCGATCATGGCACACGCATATATGGAAATAATTCAATACATCACCTATAGGTTGATTATGGTGATTAGGTTGATCGTCAATGATTGATTATGACCCGACTTCAACCTCCAACACCACATCAATGTCATCCGATCCTCATTTTATCATCTTATAAATGTCGCAAAAATGATCCGATCTGACATAAGTAACTCATGCCTTAATTTTCTACTAACTCACTGTACAAAAGTGTCTAAGGTTGGGTCATCTCAGATATATACCGTATATATATATATATATAATTAGGGCTGGGACTCGATAAAAAAAAAAAGCAATTAAAACATATTTTGGTATACGAGTGAATCAATGACCCAACCTTATGTGTTGTGCGGCACACACACACACACACACACATACACACTTCCTACATTTTGGGTCATTTTACCGTGCTCAGTAGGGGTGTGCATCTCTCCCTTACAAGACGATTCGATACGTATCGATACGCATGGGCTACGATGCGATTCGGGGTCGATACATTTTATATACAGAACGATTCGATTCGATTCAGTCCAAATCGATACGATTTCGATTTTGTGGAACTTCATGGAATTTGATGCGATGCGATTCGATACGATACGTTGCGATCTGACACATTTAACCTTCTATAGATTTTTTATTTGAAGCTAGATCTATAAAGAATAGGGTTGGGACTTAATTAAAAAACATCTAATTAATTGGAGGCGTTGTGATTGATTAATTAATCTCAATTAATCATATTTTAATCGCATATCAATAGGCCTATTTGACCTGAGCAGTGAGCTTTTTTTTCAAATGGATTTGGATATGAGTGAATCAATGAATAGTGACTACATAAGCATAGGCAATAAAACAAGTAGTAATAATAATAGTGATAATAATATTATTTATATGCTTCTCTGAGTACTTAAAGACACTTTTCAAGGGGAACATGAGAAAACAAATAAAAACAACTTTATTAGAGAAAAACTAAGACTATGGAATAAAATAAATGAAAGCTATAGCAATATTCCAGAGGTGGGTTTGAATTTATAGGTGGTGGCATGTCTCTGAGTTTTGGAAGTGCATAGTTTGACAGGTCTGACTGCCTGCTGTGGACAGTGAAACCCTGACCATTAAACACGGGCAGACGCAACGATACAGTCTATCATTCATTGTTAAAGCTCCAAATGATATTCCCATTCGTCTTTGTGTCTGCCCGTGTAAACGCAGCAGCGAGTGTGAGGGGTTGGGGAACGGATGGAAAGTATAGTGTTATTAAGGAGGACTCCTTCTAACTATATGGAAGTTAAACTAACGTTAGCTCCCATGCTAGCTACTAGCTAGTAGCTTCCCTCGTCAGACAACAGAACACCACCACAGATCGGGTGGAAGCTGTTGATATCACTGCTTGTGCCCGTGGATGGGAAATAAGATTTAAAAGGCTATGGAAGCGTGGATGAAAGCACAGATGTGTGCAATAAAGTTGTGTCGGATCTGCCTGTGCACCCCGTCTGCTGCTCGTGTGTTGTGACTGTCGCTGGTGCAAAGTTAAAGAGCGTCATAAGCATGCGCCCTTCCTGCGCTGGAAGTAGCAGATCTACAAGTTATCTACCCGTCGCAATGCACAGCGCTGTGGGCTTGTACATCTGTGTTTTTCCCGCAGTTAGTTGAATTATATCGATTCACAACTTTAGGATCGATCCAACGTCCGATCCAGACGCTAATTTGACCGATCCAGACACACGTGCATCGATGTAGTCGTATCGTTAATGTTAAAATCGATTATCGATTCATATCGATATTTTTTGACACCACTAGTGCTCAGGTATTCAGCCATGTATATTATCTTTTTAGTGATAGATAGCATTCCATTTAGCTATGTTTTTTGGTAGTCTCTTTCCAGTCGTCAGGTATAGCTTTCTTTTTGTTTTCTTATAATCTGGTTAAATCCAATGGGTTTACCGCCTGGCATATAGTCCCTGGACCAGCTGACATAGGGGGCATCCCTGTAGGTTTTCTCTATGATTGACCACCTTTATTTTAGGCGGTCCTGAAATGTAATCGCTCTCTTCATTATTTTGATGAGTGGGTATCGCCCTAATTCTGCTGTGCAATTTACAACAATTTAGACATTTAGCAGACATTTAATCCAGAGCGATTTACATTAGGCAAGAACTAAAAGCATGGGGATACATCACATATATAAAATGCATTTATCAAGCATTTAGAAAAACTCTAGACTTGCTTGGTATACAGAAGAGTCTCATTCCGCACCCATTCCAGGACGATGAAGTGTGAACAACTGCTGGTTTTGGTGTGAAGCATCTTGTTGAGTTCAATACAATGAAACAATGCCTCCCCTTTCTATGTAAGTGATTTATTGCCATGCTTTTTGTAAATTTAATGTAAATCGCTCTGGATTAAGAGTGTCTGCTAAACGCATACATTGTAATTGTAATTGTAATGGAAATGTGTGAAATGGCACTAGGGAAGAAGTATGCCTATATATATTTGTATTTTATGCAGAGTACAATGAGTACATTTGCTTTGCAGCATGGCACATAATGAAGCCAGACTAATATCACACAACACTGGCAGGCTTTTCTTTTTTTGCCAACGGCTGATTCGGTCTGGTTTATTAACCAGGCTAGAAGTATCTAGGCATACCTGAGAAGTGTCTCCATAATCAAATATACATACAGTTTATAGAAGATTTAAACACTCTTAGTTTTCTGATCACAGTGAGTTATTTGTTATTAAAATTAACCAAGTTTTCCAACAGCTGGCATTCTGTCATTGGAAGTTGGGATCAACTCCACCATCATGCTTTCCTTGAACAGGAGTGTGTTTACTGCGTTCAGAAAACATTATATTTATAGCAAAACGGATGACATAACAAAATCATAGTTTATGGTATCATGTCACCAGGAATGTCTACTAAATTGATTGTGAGTATTGTTTTTATTAGAACATAGTTTACAATATTTTAGAAGAAAAATGACAAAGGCAACACTTTGATCTGACTCTAGACAGGTGATGTTTTGAGGTTATTACTAAAAAGGAGTGCACTGCTTTCATCTTAGATATACATTCATGATAGAAAGGCACATGTGTGTTAACTGGTCAGCTCTTTGTCGCATTAAATAATATACACAGTAGTTTGTTATAACTTGTTTTAATCGAGGAGAAAACACAAGTGGCACAAGAGAGAAGAGGGCCTTTGTGTGTTGACTCTACATGGTTCTCATGTGGTGTTTAAGTCCAGCCCCTTCAGAGCGTTCAGCATCAGTCTGTGAGAGTTTACTTGAGAGAAGGAACAGCAATCTACTATCCGAGACAATAATGGCAGAAGTCGCACCAGCACCAGCTCCGTCACCGGCCAAGGCCGCCAAGAAGAAGGCACCACCCCGACCCAAGAACACCGGCCCCAGCGTCGCTGAGCTGGTCGTCAAGGCCGTGTCCGCCTCCAAGGAGCGGAGCGGTGTGTCCCTGGCTGCGGTCAAGAAGGCTCTGGCTGCCGGCGGCTACGATGTTGAGAAGAACAAGTCCCGCGTTAAGATCGCCGTCAAGAGCCTGGTCGCTAAAGGCACCCTGGTCCAGGTGCAGCGCAGCAAGCACGTGCATAAGATGGCCATGGACTTCTTCAAGTCGTCTGCCGGGCCTGACCGGTGTGGTGGTGTGGTGACCGTGGAGTCTCCTCTCTGCCCGCGTCTCCCCGTGGAACGTGTCTCCACAGAGCGGCCCGGTTCCATCCTGGACCGTGATGACAAACTGCACTGTTTCTCTCCAGAGAAACAGCTCTCCCCGCCCGGGTGGTATGTGTGTCCAGAGGAGATGGCCGGCCCGGAGCGGATCGATTACCTGCTGAAAAAAATGGACGAGGACCGTGTTTCTCCATATACATTTTCGATATTGAATTAGTTTTATTCAAAGGTCTGTTAGTTTTTGGTTAAATCAAAACGTGAAAGCTCTGATAATAATCAGTCATCATAGGGTTAGGGTACATACAATGCAATTCTAGTGTTGTCTACATAACACGATATAAGTCCAAGCTCCAGCCAAGAAGGTTGCCAACCCCAAGGCAGCAAAGAAGGCCGCTCCCAAAAAGAAGTAAACTGCCTGCTCCATCTTTATACCAACAAAAGGCTCTTTTAAGAGCCTACCACATTATTTTATAAGAGTATACTATCCTCACTTTTTACGTCATGGTCACATGTTGGCACTGGAAGTTTATGGCTTTATATTAATACATTTTCGTATACATTTTTTTTGCCTTATGACTCCTTTTGTTCTAAATAACACTATGAGGGGGGGCACGCTACTATGAAAGGCAAAGCCATTTTATTTCAACAAGTCAATTAAATGTGCTTTACACAGAACATCAAGCAATGGTGTTCCAAAACTATGGAATGCACTTCCCATTACAATCAGAACTGCAGCCTCACTCCCAATATTCCGCTATAGTCTGAAAACCCACCTTTTCAGACTCCATCATGGCCCGTAGCACTTACACTACCCCCTTAGATAGCACTTTATGTAGACTTATAGATTGGTATATCTACCACATATATTGGCATATATGTTTACCGTCTAAAGGTGATCATCTCGTTTTTATTTGTACTTTATTATCACGGCCAGGGCACGCAACACATTGATTATTATTGTATCAAGGGTCGCTCGTTATTTTTGAGAGAGAGAGAGAGAGACATTCCCACTCCCCCTCCCCCTCTCTCTCTAACACACACACACACACACACACACACACACATACACACTTCCTAAATTTTGGGTCATTTTACCGTGCTCAGGTATTCAGCCATGTATATTATCTTTTTAGTGATAGATAGCATTCCATTTAGCTATGTTTTTTGGTAGTCTCTTTCCAGTCGTCAGGTATAGCTTTCTTTTTGTTTTCTTATAATCTGGTTAAATCCAATGGGTTTACCGCCTGGCATATAGTCCCTGGACCAGCTGACATAGGGGGCATCCCTGTAGGTTTTCTCTATGATTGACCACCTTTATTTTAGGCGGTCCTGAAATGTAATCGCTCTCTTCATTATTTTGATGAGTGGGTATTAATGAGTGGGTATCGCCCTAATTCTGCTGTGCAATTTACAACAATTTAGACATTTAGCAGACATTTAATCCAGAGCGATTTACATTAGGCAAGAACTAAAAGCATGGGGATACATCACATATGTAAAATGCATTTATCAAGCATTGCTTGTTGTTTTTCATTCTGTGTGCAGCGTCCACACACAGAGGTTAGCCCTTGAGATGCAGGGCCTACATCAATGCATACACGCACACACACACACACACACACACACACACATACACACACACACACACACACACACACACACATACACACACACACACACACACACACACACACACACACACACACACACACACACACACACACACACACACACACACACACACACATTTGTTCATATCACGCTGACCCATTCGTTTTGGGATATGTATCCCGGTGGTAATCATTAAAAAATTAAATTTCTTTAAGGTCCCATGAGTTATGTTTATTGGACTTTAGATAACCTTTGAACTCAGTACGGGGCATCAAATGGGAGATTGGACTACATTTTATTGCAGATTAACTCCTGGTGACTGGATTCAGGAGTTGTGCAGCTGTACAATGACAGCGTCCTGCTATGTTTTCTGCAATGTCCTGTAAACGCTTGTGTATTTATTACTCTGATAACAATTCTTACAATAAATTCTGATCCCCTCCCCTAGTAAAACATGCTCAACCTGCGCTTTGAGAAGCCACTGATACTAGACATGTAGATTAGATTTAAACCAAAACTCTAGACTTGCTTGGTACAGAAGAGTCTCATTCCGCACCCATTCCAGGACGATGAAGTGTGAACAACTGCTGGTTTTGGTGTGAAGCATCTTGTTGAGTTCAATACAATGAAACAATGCCTCCCCTTTCTATGTATGTGATGTATTGCCATGCTTTTTGTAAATGTAATGTAAATCGCTCTGGATTAAGAGTGTCTGCTAAACGCATACATTGTAATTGTAATTTTAATGGAAATGTGTGAAATGGCACTAGGGAAGAAGTATGCCTATATATATTTGTATTTTATGCAGAGTACAATGAGTACATTTGCTTTGCAGCATGGCACATAATGAAGCCAGACTAATATCACACAACACTGGCAGGCTTTTCTTTTTTTGCCAACGGCTGATTCGGTCTGGTTTATTAACCAGGCTAGAAGTATCTAGGCCTACCTGAGAAGTGTCTCCATAATCAAATATACATACAGTTTATAGAAGATTTAAACACTCTTAGTTTTCTGATCACAGTGAGTTATTTGTTATTAAAATTAACCAAGTTTTCCAACAGCTGGCATTCTGTCATTGGAAGTTGGGATCAACTCCACCATCATGCTTTCCTTGAACAGGAGTGTGTTTACTGCGTTCAGAAAACATTATATTTATAGCAAAACGGATGACATAACAAAATCATAGTTTATGGTATCACGTCACCAGGAATGTCTACTAAATTGATTGTGAGTATTGTTGTTATTAGAACATAGTTTACAATATTTTAGAAGAAAAATGACAAAGGCAACACTTTGATCTGACTCTAGACAGGTGATGTTTTGAGGTTATTACTAAAAAGGAGTGCACTGCTTTCATCTTAGATATACATTCATGATAGAAAGGCACATGTGTGTTAACTGGTCAGCTCTTTGTCGCATTAAATAATATACACAGTAGTTTGTTATAACTTGTTTTAATCGAGGAGAAAACACAAGTGGCACAAGAGAGAAGAGGGCCTTTGTGTGTTGACTCTACATGGTTCTCATGTGGTGTTTAAGTCCAGCCCCTTCAGAGCGTTCAGCACTCCTATCTTAACTTTGCAGAGAGAGCAAGAACAGTTCCAGACCACTCGTATAGATATACACCATAGTACATGTGGTAGTAATAATTTGTAGGAAATCACATTTCATTTAGTGTCACAATTGCATGGATTCCAGTGCCTATATTCAATGCCTAAGTTCAATGCATATTTTAGTTCTAGTCCACAATCAACTCACCGACATGCAGCACCGACATGTCCAAATATTGGTTTAACCACATGAATATGCTGTGTGACTAAAAAAATGTGAATTTGATGTTAATTATTTCGTTAAGTTACCTACTTATACTTATACACCAGTATAAGTTCAGGTTGATTTAAGTTGAACTGTATACATCCTCATGTGTTATTTTGTCACAAGTAGAAATGCTTATTTATTTGCCCCATAGGCCTATCATACACATACAACATAGAGCAAAGTATTTTCTTTGTTCAGTCCATAGTAGCCTATGTATTACTTAGCTATTACATTTTAAGTATTTTATTGAATTTCCACAACATTTTACAAAGTAGCACAGTACATATCAATATTCAACTTCAAGACTTGGAATTACAGCAGTCTGAGCAGTCCCAGTCCAGTACATTATGACTTTTGTTGTAAGAGTTCCCCTCCAATCGGTGCCAGTGGTGCATGGTACCTCCCCAAACAAGGAGGTCCCTCACCACTGACCAATCAGAACAACGGCGTCTCAGAAGCGCAAATAAAAGCAGAAGTTTGCGGCTGCAATAAGCATTCTATTCTCAACTTCTTTGGAAGAGAACAAGACAAGATACAATGGCAAGAACTAAGAAGCAGACCGCTCGTATGTCCACCGGCGGCAAAGCGCCCAGGAAACAGCTCGCCACCAAGGCAGCTCGTAAGAGCGCGCCGGCAACCGGTGGAGTGAAGAAACCTCACCGTTACCGTCCAGGTACAGTGGCTCTGAGGGAGATCCTGCTTATCCGCAAGCTGCTCTTCCAGCGCCTGGTGCGGGAGATGACCGGCCTGACCGGTGTGGTGGTCGTGGAGTCTCCTCTCTGCCCGCGTCTCCCCGTGGAACGTGTCTCCACAGAGCGGCCCGGTTCCATCCTGGACCGTGATGACAAACTGCACTGTTTCTCTCCAGAGAAACAGCTCTCCCCGCCCGGCTCAAAGCGCGCCGTCGGGTGGTATGTGTGTCCAGAGGAGATGGCCGGCCCGGAGCGGATCGATTACCTGCTGAAAAAAATGGATGAAGACCGTGTTTCTCCATATACATTTTCGATATTGAATTAGTTTTATTCAAAGGTCTGTTAGTTTTTGGTTAAATCAAAACGTGAAAGCTCTGATAATAATCAGTCATCATAGGGTTAGGGTACATACAATGCAATTCTAGTGTTGTCTACATAACACGATATAAGTCCAAGCTCCAGCCAAGAAGGTTGCCAAACCCAAGGCAGCAAAGAAGGCCGCTCCCAAAAAGAAGTAAACTGCCTGCTCCATCTTTATACCAACAAAAGGCTCTTTTAAGAGCCTACCACATTATTTTATAAGAGTATACTATCCTCACTTTTTACGTCATGGTCACATGTTGGCACTGGAAGCTTATGGCTTTATATTAATACATTTTCGTATACATTTTTTTTGCCTTATGACTCCTTTTGTTCTAAATAACACTATGAGGGGGGGCACGCTACTATGAAAGGCAAAGCCATTTTATTTCAACAAGTCAATTAAATGTGCTTTACACAGAACATCAAGCAATGGTGTTCCAAAACTATGGAATGCACTTCCCATTACAATCAGAACTGCAGCCTCACTCCCAATATTCCGCTATAGTCTGAAAACCCACCTTTTCAGACTCCATCATGGCCCGTAGCACTTACACTACCCCCTTAGATAGCACTTTATGTAGACTTATAGATTGGTTGGATAGGGGCGGGCATATATGTTTACCGTCTAAAGGTGATCATCTCGTTTTTATTTGTACTTTATTATCACGGCCAGGGCACGCAACACATTGATTATTATTGTATCAAGGGTCGCTCGTTATTTTTGAGAGATAGAGAGAGAGAGAGAGAGAGAGAGAGAGAGAGAGAGAGAGAGAGAGAGAGAGAGAGGGAGAGAGAGAGAGAGACATTCCCACTCCCCCTCCCCCTCTCTCTCTAACACACACACACACACACACACACACACACATACACACTTCCTAAATTTTGGGTCATTTTACCGTGCTCAGGTATTCAGCCATGTATATTATCTTTTTAGTGATAGATAGCATTCCATTTAGCTATGTTTTTTGGTAGTCTCTTTCCAGTCGTCAGGTATAGCTTTCTTTTTGTTTTCTTATAATCTGGTTAAATCCAATGGGTTTACCGCCTGGCATATAGTCCCTGGACCAGCTGACATAGGGGGCATCCCTGTAGGTTTTCTCTATGATTGACCACCTTTATTTTAGGCGGTCCTGAAATGTAATCGCTCTCTTCATTATTTTGATGAGTGGGTATTAATGAGTGGGTATCGCCCTAATTCTGCTGTGCAATTTACAACAATTTAGACATTTAGCAGACATTTAATCCAGAGCGATTTACATTAGGCAAGAACTAAAAGCATGGGGATACATCACATATATAAAATGCATTTATCAAGCATTGCTTGTTGTTTTTCATTCTGTGTGCAGCGTCCACACACAGAGGTTAGCCCTTGAGATGCAGGGCCTACATCAATGCATACACGCACACACACACACACACACACACACACACACACACACACACACACACACACACACACACACACACACACACACACACACACACACACACACACACACACACTCATTTGTTCATATCACGCTGACCCATTCGTTTTGGGATATGTATCCCGGTGGTAATCATTAAAAAATTAAATTTCTTTAAGGTCCCATGAGTTATGTTTATTGGACTTTAGATAACCTTTGAACTCAGTACGGGGCATCAAATGGGAGATTGGACTAAATTTTATTGCAGATTAACTCCTGGTGACTGGATTCAGGAGTTGTGCAGCTGTACAATGACAGCGTCCTGCTATGTTTTCTGCAATGTCCTGTAAACGCTTGTGTATTTATTACTCTGATAACAATTCTTACAATAAATTCTGATCCCCTCCCCTAGTAAAACATGCTCAACCTGCGCTTTGAGAAGCCACTGATACTAGACATGTAGATTAGATTTAAACCAAAACTCTAGACTTGCTTGGTACAGAAGAGTCTCATTCCGCACCCATTCCAGGACGATGAAGTGTGAACAACTGCTGGTTTTGGTGTGAAGCATCTTGTTGAGTTCAATACAATGAAACAATGCCTCCCCTTTCTATGTATGTGATGTATTGCCATGCTTTTTGTAAATGTAATGTAAATCGCTCTGGATTAAGAGTGTCTGCTAAACGCATACATTGTAATTGTAATTTTAATGGAAATGTGTGAAATGGCACTAGGGAAGAAGTATGCCTATATATATTTGTATTTTATGCAGAGTACAATGAGTACATTTGCTTTGCAGCATGGCACATAATGAAGCCAGACTAATATCACACAACACTGGCAGGCTTTTCTTTTTTTGCCAACGGCTGATTCGGTCTGGTTTATTAACCAGGCTAGAAGTATCTAGGCCTACCTGAGAAGTGTCTCCATAATCAAATATACATACAGTTTATAGAAGATTTAAACACTCTTAGTTTTCTGATCACAGTGAGTTATTTGTTATTAAAATTAACCAAGTTTTCCAACAGCTGGCATTCTGTCATTGGAAGTTGGGATCAACTCCACCATCATGCTTTCCTTGAACAGGAGTGCGTTCAGAAAACATTATATTTATAGCAAAACGGATGACATAACAAAATCATAGTTTATGGTATCACGTCACCAGGAATGTCTACTAAATTGATTGTGAGTATTGTTGTTATTAGAACATAGTTTACAATATTTTAGAAGAAAAATGACAAAGGCAACACTTTGATCTGACTCTAGACAGGTGATGTTTTGAGGTTATTACTAAAAAGGAGTGCACTGCTTTCATCTTAGATATACATTCATGATAGAAAGGCACATGTGTGTTTACTGGTCAGCTCTTTGTCGCATTAAATAATATACACAGTAGTTTGTTATAACTTGTTTTAATCGAGGAGAAAACACAAGTGGCACAAGAGAGAAGAGGGCCTTTGTGTGTTGACTCTACATGGTTCTCATGTGGTGTTTAAGTCCAGCCCCTTCAGAGCGTTCAGCACTCCTATCTTAACTTTGCAGAGAGAGCAAGAACAGTTCCAGACCACTCGTATAGATATACACCATAGTACATGTGGTAGTAATCATTTGTAGGAAATCACATTTCATTTAGTGTCACAATTGCATGGATTCCAGTGCCTATATTCAATGCCTAAGTTCAATGCATATTTTAGTTCTAGTCCACAATCAACTCACCGACATGCAGCACCGACATGTCCAAATATTGGTTTAACCACATGAATATGCTGTGTGACTAAAAAAATGTGAATTTGATGTTAATTATTTCGTTAAGTTACCTACTTATACTTATACACCAGTATAAGTTCAGGTTGATTTAAGTTGAACTGTATACATCCTCATGTGTTATTTTGTCACAAGTAGAAATGCTTATTTATTTGCCCCATAGGCCTATCATACACATACAACATAGAGCAAAGTATTTTCTTTGTTCAGTCCATAGTAGCCTATGTATTACTTAGCTATTACATTTTAAGTATTTTATTGAATTTCCACAACATTTTACAAAGTAGCACAGTACATATCAATATTCAACTTCAAGACTTGGAATTACAGCAGCCTGAGCAGTCCCAGTCCAGTACATTATGACTTTTGTTGTAAGAGTTCCCCTCCAATCGGTGCCAGTGGTGCATGGTACCTCCCCAAACAAGGAGGTCCCTCACCACTGACCAATCAGAACAACGGCGTCTCAGAAGCGCAAATAAAAGCAGAAGTTTGCGGCTGCAATAAGCATTCTATTCTCAACTTCTTTGGAAGAGAACAAGACAAGATACAATGGCAAGAACTAAGAAGCAGACCGCTCGTATGTCCACCGGCGGCAAAGCGCCCAGGAAACAGCTCGCCACCAAGGCAGCTCGTAAGAGCGCGCCGGCAACCGGTGGAGTGAAGAAACCTCACCGTTACCGTCCAGGTACAGTGGCTCTGAGGGAGATCCTGCTTATCCGCAAGCTGCTCTTCCAGCGCCTGGTGCGGGAGATGACCGGCCTGACCGGTGTGGTGGTCGTGGAGTCTCCTCTCTGCCCGCGTCTCCCCGTGGAACGTGTCTCCACAGAGCGGCCCGGTTCCATCCTGGACCGTGATGACAAACTGCACTGTTTCTCTCCAGAGAAACAGCTCTCCCCGCCCGGCTCAAAGCGCGCCGTCGGGTGGTATGTGTGTCCAGAGGAGATGGCCGGCCCGGAGCGGATCGATTACCTGCTGAAAAAAATGGACGAGGACCGTGTTTCTCCATATACATTTTCGATATTGAATTAGTTTTATTCAAAGGTCTGTTAGTTTTTGGTTAAATCAAAACGTGAAAGCTCTGATAATAATCAGTCATCATAGGGTTAGGGTACATACAATGCAATTCTAGTGTTGTCTACATAACACGATATAAGTCCAAGCTCCAGCCAAGAAGGTTGCCAAACCCAAGGCAGCAAAGAAGGCCGCTCCCAAAAAGAAGTAAACTGCCTGCTCCATCTTTATACCCACAAAAGGCTCTTTTAAGAGCCTACCACATTATTTTATAAGAGTATACTATCCTCACTTTTTACGTCATGGTCACATGTTGGCACTGGAAGCTTATGGCTTTATATTAATACATTTTCGTATACATTTTTTTTTGCCTTATGACTCCTTTTGTTCTAAATAACACTATGAGGGGGGGCACGCTACTATGAAAGGCAAAGCCATTTTATTTCAACAAGTCAATTAAATGTGCTTTACACAGAACATCAAGCAATGGTGTTCCAAAACTATGGAATGCACTTCCCATTACAATCAGAACTCCCAATATTCCGCTATAGTCTGAAAACCCACCTTTTCAGACTCCATCATGGCCCGTAGCACTTACACTACCCCCTTAGATAGCACTTTATGTAGACTTATAGATTGGTTGGATAGGGGCGGGCATATATGTTTACCGTCTAAAGGTGATCATCTCGTTTTTATTTGTACTTTATTATCACGGCCAGGGCACGCAACACATTGATTATTATTGTATCGGGTCGTTCGTTATTTTTGAGAGATAGAGAGAGAGAGAGAGAGAGAGAGAGAGAGAGAGAGAGAGAGAGAGAGAGAGAGAGAGAGAGAGAGAGAGAGAGACATTCCCACTCCCCCTCCCCCTCTCTCTCTAACACACACACACACACATACACACTTCCTAAATTTTGGGTCATTTTACCGTGCTCAGGTATTCAGCCATGTATATTATCTTTTTAGTGATAGATAGCATTCCATTTAGCTATGTTTTTTGGGCTCGTTATTTTTGAGAGAGAGAGAGAGAGAGAGAGAGACATTCCCACTCCCCCTCTCTCTCTAATACACACACACACACACACACACACACACACACACACACACACACACACACACACACACACACACACACACACACACACACACACACACACACACACACACACACACACACGCACACGCACACACAGTTTAACGTAACAATGTATGTATGTCCACACACGGAAAGCATACAGGAACACAAATATTTTAGGTGCCGTAAAGGTTACATTCACAAACTCATGGATATGTCCTCATGATATAAAGGGCAGCAGAGATGACACACTTTGCCAGCCTTGCATGCCTTGTCTTTGGGCGAGCATCCCAAGTTGTCGAAACCCTCTGACAACCAGTCCGTGGGTAATAGGTATTTCCTAGGCTGGATCACCATAGGAAACAAAGTTCTTAGTCTTGCACTGTTGCTTGGTGTTAAAGCACTCTCTGTAGTTGTTCTCATGCATGTGCGTGCGCACACACACACACACACACACACACACACACACACACATACACACACACACACACACACACACACACACACACACACACACACACACACACACACACACACACACACACATACACACTTCCTACATTTTGGGTCATTTTACCGTGCTCAGGTATTCAGCCATGTATATTATCTTTTTAGTGATAGATAGCATTCCATTTAGCTATGTTTTTTGGTAGTCTCTTTCCAGTCGTCAGGTATAGCTTTCTTTTTGTTTTCTTATAATCTGGTTAAATCCAATGGGTTTACCGCCTGGCATATAGTCCCTGGACCAGCTGACATAGGGGGCATCCCTGTAGGTTTTCTCTATGATTAACCACCTTTATTTTAGGCGGTCCTGAAATGTAATCGCTCTCTTCATTATTTTGATGAGTGGGTATTAATGAGTGGGTATCGCCCTAATTCTGCTGTGCAATTTACAACAATTTAGACATTTAGCAGACATTTAATCCAGAGCGATTTACATTAGGCAAGAACTAAAAGCATGGGGATACATCACATATATAAAATGCATTTATCAAGCATTTAGAAAAACTCTAGACTTGCTTGGTACAGAAGAGTCTCATTCCGCACCCATTCCAGGACGATGAAGTGTGAACAACTGCTGGTTTTGGTGTGAAGCATCTTGTTGAGTTCAATACAATGAAACAATGCCTCCCCTTTCTATGTAAGTGATGTATTGCCATGCTTTTTGTAAATTTAATGTAAATCGCTCTGGATTAAGAGTGTCTGCTAAACGCATACATTGTAATTGTAATTGTAATGGAAATGTGTGAAATGGCACTAGGGAAGAAGTATGCCTATATATATTTGTATTTTATGCAGAGTACAATGAGTACATTTGCTTTGCAGCATGGCACATAATGAAGCCAGACTAATATCACACAACACTGGCAGGCTTTTCTTTTTTTGCCAACGGCTGATTCGGTCTGGTTTATTAACCAGGCTAGAAGTATCTAGGCCTACCTGAGAAGTGTCTCCATAATCAAATATACATACAGTTTATAGAAGATTTAAACACTCTTAGTTTTCTGATCACAGTGAGTTATTTGTTATTAAAATTAACCAAGTTTTCCAACAGCTGGCATTCTGTCATTGGAAGTTGGGATCAACTCCACCATCATGCTTTCCTTGAACAGGAGTGCGTTCAGAAAACATTATATTTATAGCAAAACGGATGACATAACAAAATCATAGTTTATGGTATCACGTCACCAGGAATGTCTACTAAATTGATTGTGAGTATTGTTGTTATTAGAACATAGTTTACAATATTTTAGAAGAAAAATGACAAAGGCAACACTTTGATCTGACTCTAGACAGGTGATGTTTTGAGGTTATTACTAAAAAGGAGTGCACTGCTTTCATCTTAGATATACATTCATGATAGAAAGGCACATGTGTGTTAACTGGTCAGCTCTTTGTCGCATTAAATAATATACACAGTAGTTTGTTATAACTTGTTTTAATCGAGGAGAAAACACAAGTGGCACAAGAGAGAAGAGGGCCTTTGTGTGTTGACTCTACATGGTTCTCATGTGGTGTTTAAGTCCAGCCCCTTCAGAGCGTTCAGCATCAGTCTGTGAGAGTTTACTTGAGAGAAGGAACAGCAATCTACTATCCGAGACAATAATGGCAGAAGTCGCACCAGCACCAGCTCCGTCACCGGCCAAGGCCGCCAAGAAGAAGGCACCACCCCGACCCAAGAACACCGGCCCCAGCGTCGCTGAGCTGGTCGTCAAGGCCGTGTCCGCCTCCAAGGAGCGGAGCGGTGTGTCCCTGGCTGCGGTCAAGAAGGCTCTGGCTGCCGGCGGCTACGATGTTGAGAAGAACAAGTCCCGCGTTAAGATCGCCGTCAAGAGCCTGGTCGCTAAAGGCACCCTGGTCCAGCTCAAAGGCACCGGGGCTTCTGGCTCTTTCAAGATGAACAAGGCAGAAGCGGTGAAGGTAAAGAAACCTATTGCTAAGAAAGCAGTTAAAGCAAAGAAGCCTGCTGCAGCCAAGAAACCCGCAGCAGCTAAGAAGCCCAAGAAGGTGGCAGCAAAGAAGCCCGCAGCCGCCAAGAAATCACCCAAGAAAGCCAAGAAGCCTGCCGCCAAGAAAGTAGCAGCTAAAAGCCCGAAGAAGGCCGCCAAGAGCCCCAAGAAAGTGGCTAAGAAGCCCGCAGCAGCGGGCTTCTTAGCCAGGCTAAGATACTTCATTATGTGCCATGCTGCAAAGCAAATGTACAGAGCGAGCGATTTACATTAAATTTACAAAAAGCATGGCAATACATCACATACATAGAAAGTAGTAAATGCGTAAGCTAAGAACGTAACAGTGGAATATCTATATAATGACACTATAAACTATACGTATACTATACTATAAAGTGCTGTGACTACATACAATGCAATTCTAGTGTTGTCTACATAACACGATATAAGTTCCAGCCAAGAAGGTTGCCAAACCCAAGGCAGCAAAGAACGCCGCTCCCAAAAAGAAGTAAACTGCCTGCTCCATCTTTATACCCACAAAAGGCTATTTTAAGAGCCGACCACATTATTTTATAAGAGTATACTATCCTCACTTTTTACGTCATGGTCACATGTTGGCACTGGAAGCTTATGGCTTTATATTAATACATTTTCGTATACATTTTTTTTGCCTTATGACTCCTTTTGTTCTAAATAACACTATATGAGGGGGGGCACGCTACTATGAAAGGCAACGCCATTTTATTTCAACAAGTCAATTAAATGTGCTTTACACAGAACATCAAGCAATGGTGTTCCAAAACTATGGAATGCACTTCCCATTACAATCAGAACTCCCAATATTCCGCTATAGTCTGAAAACCCACCTTTTCAGACTCCATCATGGCCCGTAGCACTTACACTACCCCCTTAGATAGCACTTTATGTAGACTTATAGATTGGTTGGATAGGGG
Organism: Electrona antarctica; assembly: GCF_951216825.1. Lineage (NCBI taxonomy): Eukaryota > Metazoa > Chordata > Actinopteri > Myctophiformes > Myctophidae > Electrona > Electrona antarctica. Next base: position 48,611,877 of record NC_136807.1, read on the forward strand.
CGGGCATATATGTTTACCGTCTAAAGGTGATCATCTCGTTTTTATTTGTACTTTATTATCACGGCCAGGGCACGCAACACATTGATTATTATTGTATCGGGTCGCTCGTTATTTTTGAGAGAGAGAGAGAGAGAGAGATAGACATTCCCACTCCCCCTCTCTCTCTAACACACACACACACACACACACACACACACACACACACACACACACACACACACACACACACACACACACACACACACACACACACACACACACACACACACACACACACACACACACACACACACACACACACACGCACACACAGTTTAACGTAACAATTTATGTATGTCCACACACGGAAAGCATACAGGAACACAAATATTTTAGGTGCCGTAAAGGTTACATTCACAAACTCATGGATATGTCCTCATGATATAAAGGGCAGCAGAGATGACACACTTTGCCAGCCTTGCATGCCTTGTCTTTGGGCGAGCATCCCAAGTTGTCGAAACCCTCTGACAACCAGTCCGTGGGTAATAGGTATTTCCTAGGCTGGATCACCATAGGAAACAAAGTTCTTAGTCTTGCACTGTTGCTTGGTGTTAAAGCACTCTCTGTAGTTGTTCTCATGCATGTGCGCACACACACACACACACACACACACACACACACACACACACACACACACACACACACACACACACACACACACACACACACACACACACACACACACACACACACACACACACACACACACACACACACACTTCCTACATTTTGGGTCATTTTACCGTGCTCAGGTATTCAGCCATGTATATTATCTTTTTGGTGATAGATAGCATTCCATTTAGCTATGTTTTTTGGTAGTCTCTTTCCAGTCGTCAGGTATAGCTTTCTTTTTGTTTTCTTATAATCTGGTTAAATCCAATGGGTTTACCGCCTGGCATATAGTCCCTGGACCAGCTGACATAGGGGGCATCCCTGTAGGTTTTCTCTATGATTAACCACCTTTATTTTAGGCGGTCCTGAAATGTAATCGCTATGGGTATTAATGAGTGGGTATCGCCCTAATTCTGCTGTGCAATTTACAACAATTTAGACATTTAGCAGACATTTAATCCAGAGCGATTTACATTAGGCAAGAACTAAAAGCATGGGGATACATCACATATATAAAATGCATTTATCAAGCATTTAGAAAAACTCTAGACTTGCTTGGTACAGAAGAGTCTCATTCCGCACCCATTCCAGGACGATGAAGTGTGAACAACTGCTGGTTTTGGTGTGAAGCATCTTGTTGAGTTCAATACAATGAAACAATGCCTCCCCTTTCTATGTAAGTGATGTATTGCCATGCTTTTTGTAAATTTAATGTAAATCGCTCTGGATTAAGAGTGTCTGCTAAACGCATACATTGTAATTGTAATTGTAATGGAAATGTGTGAAATGGCACTAGGGAAGAAGTATGCCTATATATATTTGTATTTTATGCAGAGTACAATGAGTACATTTGCTTTGCAGCATGGCACATAATGAAGCCAGACTAATATCACACAACACTGGCAGGCTTTTCTTTTTTTTGCCAACGGCTGATTCGGTCTGGTTTATTAACCAGGCTAGAAGTATCTAGGCCTACCTGAGAAGTGTCTCCATAATCAAATATACATACAGTTTATAGAAGATTTAAACACTCTTAGTTTTCTGATCACAGTGAGTTATTTGTTATTAAAATTAACCAAGTTTTCCAACAGCTGGCATTCTGTCATTGGAAGTTGGGATCAACTCCACCATCATGCTTTCCTTGAACAGGAGTGTGTTTACTGCGTTCAGAAAACATTATATTTATAGCAAAACGGATGACATAACAAAATCATAGTTTATGGTATCACGTCACCAGGAATGTCTACTAAATTGATTGTGAGTATTGTTGTTATTAGAACATAGTTTACAATATTTTAGAAGAAAAATGACAAAGGCAACACTTTGATCTGACTCTAGACAGGTGATGTTTTGAGGTTATTACTAAAAAGGAGTGCACTGCTTTCATCTTAGATATACATTCATGATAGAAAGGCACATGTGTGTTAACTGATCAGCTCTTTGTCGCATTAAATAATATACACAGTAGTTTGTTATAGCTTGTTTTAATCGAGGAGAAAACACAAGTGGCACAAGAGAGAAGAGGGCCTTTGTGTGTTGACTCTACATGGTTCTCATGTGGTGTTTAAGTCCAGCCCCTTCAGAGCGTTCAGCATCAGTCTGTGAGAGTTTACTTGAGAGAAGGAACAGCAATCTACTATCCGAGACAATAATGGCAGAAGTCGCACCAGCACCAGCTCCGTCACCGGCCAAGGCCGCCAAGAAGAAGGCACCACCCCGACCCAAGAACACCGGCCCCAGCGTCGCTGAGCTGGTCGTCAAGGCCGTGTCCGCCTCCAAGGAGCGGAGCGGTGTGTCCCTGGCTGCGGTCAAGAAGGCTCTGGCTGCCGGCGGCTACGATGTTGAGAAGAACAAGTCCCGCGTTAAGATCGCCGTCAAGAGCCTGGTCGCTAAAGGCACCCTGGTCCAGCTCAAAGGCACCGGGGCTTCTGGCTCTTTCAAGATGAACAAGGCAGAAGCGGTGAAGGTAAAGAAACCTATTGCTAAGAAAGCAGTTAAAGCAAAGAAGCCTGCTGCAGCCAAGAAACCCGCAGCAGCTAAGAAGCCCAAGAAGGTGGCAGCAAAGAAGCCCGCAGCCGCCAAGAAATCACCCAAGAAAGCCAAGAAGCCTGCCGCCAAGAAAGTAGCAGCTAAAAGCCCGAAGAAGGCCGCCAAGAGCCCCAAGAAAGTGGCTAAGAAGCCCGCAGCAGCGGGCTTCTTAGCCAGGCTAAGATACTTCATTATGTGCCATGCTGCAAAGCAAATGTACAGAGCGAGCGATTTACATTAAATTTACAAAAAGCATGGCAATACATCACATACATAGAAAGTAGTAAATGCGTAAGCTAAGAACGTAACAGTGGAATATCTATATAATGACACTATAAACTATACGTATACTATACTATAAAGTGCTGTGACTACATACAATGCAATTCTAGTGTTGTCTACATAACACGATATAAGTTCCAGCCAAGAAGGTTGCCAAACCCAAGGCAGCAAAGAACGCCGCTCCCAAAAAGAAGTAAACTGCCTGCTCCATCTTTATACCCACAAAAGGCTCTTTTAAGAGCCGACCACATTATTTTATAAGAGTATACTATCCTCACTTTTTACGTCATGGTCACATGTTGGCACTGGAAGCTTATGGCTTTATATTAATACATTTTCGTATACATTTTTTTTGCCTTACGAGCAAAAATACAATTGAGTAGTGCCATTACAAATGTAATAGCAAAACAACTAAAGAGAAAAACAGTAACACGTCCACCTCATCAAATTTAAATTGTCAAGTTAGACATGTATTACCATGTGTTGTGCCTATATCTCACAACTTCATCAAATGCATAGAAATAGTCATCAAGGATGAGAACATAACATCTGTCTATTGTCTAACAGTAGAATATCTGTACAATATAGTCTATATAGTATATTATACATGCTATCGAAATAACATAGTTTAGTCTTTGCATGAATTCGTCGAGGCTAGATTTGACAAAACATTAGGAAGGGTGGGGATAATTAATCACATACATATTAATATATATATTATAATATGATATAGAATATAGAGAGAGTTTTTGTTTGTGTTTGTGTGTGAGAGAGAGAACAACACTAAATGTGACCATTATCTTGACACACACACACACACACACACACACACACACACACACACACACACACACACACACACACACACACACACACACACACACACACACACACACACACACACACACACACACACACACACACACACACACACTCACACACACCATGGACACTTTAATAATACTGTACATTTTGATCATTTGCATATTGTATTGTGTAAGTTAATGTTCCTTTACCTTTATTTTAGGCGGTCCTGAAATGTAATCGCTCTCTTCATTATGTTGATGAGTGGGTATTAATGAGTGGGTATCGCCTGGACTCACCACTGACCAATCAGAGAACAACGGCGTCTCAGAAGCGCAAATAAAAGCAGAAGTTTGCGGCTGCAATAAGCATTCTATTCTCAACTTCTTTGGAAGAGAACAAGACAAGATACAATGGCAAGAACTATAAGAAGCAGACCGCTCGTATGTCCACCGGCGGCAAAGCGCCCAGGAAACAGCTCGCCACCAAGGCAGCTCGTAAGAGCGCGCCGGCAACCGGTGGAGTGAAGAAACCTCACCGTTACCGTCCAGGTACAGTGGCTCTGAGGGAGATCCTGCTTATCCGCAAGCTGCTCTTCCAGCGCCTGGTGCGGGAGATGACCGGCCTGACCGGTGTGGTGGTCGTGGAGTCTCCTCTCTGCCCGCGTCTCCCCGTGGAACGTGTCTCCACAGAGCGGCCCGGTTCCATCCTGGACCGTGATGACAAACTGCACTGTTTCTCTCCAGAGAAACAGCTCTCCCCGCCCGGCTCAAAGCGCGCCGTCGGGTGGTATGTGTGTCCAGAGGAGATGCCCGGCCCGGAGCGGATCGATTACCTGCTGAAAAAAATGGACGAGGACCGTGTTTCTCCATATACATTTTCGATATTGAATTAGTTTTAGAAGGTTGCCAAACCCAAGGCAGCAAAGAAGGCCGCTCCCAAAAAGAAGTAAACTGCCTGCTCCATCTTTATACCCACAAAAGGCTCTTTGCAAGGCTCTGCTGCAAAGCAAATGTACAGAGCGAGCGATTTACATTAAATTTACAAAAAGCATGGCAATACATCACATACATAGAAAGTAGTAAATGCGTAAGCTAAGAACGTAACAGTGGAATATCTATATAATGACACTATAAACTATACGTATACTATACTATAAAGTGCTGTGACTACATACAATGCAATTCTAGTGTTGTCTACATAACACGATATAAGTTCCAGCCAAGAAGGTTGCCAAACCCAAGGCAGCAAAGAACGCCGCTCCCAAAAAGAAGTAAACTGCCTGCTCCATCTTTATACCCACAAAAGGCTCTTTTAAGAGCCTACCACATTATTTTATAAGAGTATACTATCCTCACTTTTTACGTCATGGTCACATGTTGGCACTGGAAGCTTATGGCTTTATATTAATACATTTTCGTATACATTTTTTTTGCCTTATGACTCCTTTTGTTCTAAATAACACTATATGAGGGGGGGCACGCTACTATGAAAGGCAACGCCATTTTATTTCAACAAGTCAATTAAATGTGCTTTACACAGAACATCAAGCAATGGTGTTCCAAAACTATGGAATGCACTTCCCATTACAATCAGAACTCCCAATATTCCGCTATAGTCTGAAAACCCACCTTTTCAGACTCCATCATGGCCCGTAGCACTTACACTACCCCCTTAGATAGCACTTTATGTAGACTTATAGATTGGTTGGATAGGGGCGGGCATATATGTTTACCGTCTAAAGGTGATCATCTCGTTTTTATTTGTACTTTATTATCACGGCCAGGGCACGCAACACATTGATTATTATTGTATCGGGTCGCTCGTTATTTTTGAGAGAGAGAGAGAGAGAGAGAGAGACATTCCCACTCCCCCTCTCTCTCTAACACACACACACACACACACACACACACACACACACACACACACACACACACACACACACACACACACACACACACACACACACACACACACACACACACACACACACACACGCACACACAGTTTAACGTAACAATTTATGTATGTCCACACACGGAAAGCATACAGGAACACAAATATTTTAGGTGCCGTAAAGGTTACATTCACAAACTCATGGATATGTCCTCATGATATAAAGGGCAGCAGAGATGACACACTTTGCCAGCCTTGCATGCCTTGTCTTTGGGCGAGCATCCCAAGTTGTCGAAACCCTCTGACAACCAGTCCGTGGGTAATAGGTATTTCCTAGGCTGGATCACCATAGGAAACAAAGTTCTTAGTCTTGCACTGTTGCTTGGTGTTAAAGCACTCTCTGTAGTTGTTCTCATGCATGTGCGCGCACACACACACACACACACACACACACACACACACACACACACACACACACACACACACACACACACACACACACACACACACACACACACACACACTTCGGGTCATTTTACCGTGCTCAGGTATTCAGCCATGTATATTATCTTTTTGGTGATAGATAGCATTCCATTTAGCTATGTTTTTTGGTAGTCTCTTTCCAGTCGTCAGGTATAGCTTTCTTTTTGTTTTCTTATAATCTGGTTAAATCCAATGGGTTTACCGCCTGGCATATAGTCCCTGGACCAGCTGACATAGGGGGCATCCCTGTAGGTTTTCTCTATGATTAACCACCTTTATTTTAGGCGGTCCTGAAATGTAATCGCTATGGGTATTAATGAGTGGGTATCGCCCTAATTCTGCTGTGCAATTTACAACAATTTAGACATTTAGCGAGAGAGCGATTTACATTAGGCAAGAACTAAAAGCATGGGGATACATCACATATATAAAATGCATTTATCAAGCATTTAGAAAAACTCTAGACTTGCTTGGTACAGAAGAGTCTCATTCCGCACCCATTCCAGGACGATGAAGTGTGAACAACTGCTGGTTTTGGTGTGAAGCATCTTGTTGAGTTCAATACAATGAAACAATGCCTCCCCTTTCTATGTAAGTGATGTATTGCCATGCTTTTTGTAAATTTAATGTAAATCGCTCTGGATTAAGAGTGTCTGCTAAACGCATACATTGTAATTGTAATTGTAATGGAAATGTGTGAAATGGCACTAGGGAAGAAGTATGCCTATATATATTTGTATTTTATGCAGAGTACAATGAGTACATTTGCTTTGCAGCATGGCACATAATGAAGCCAGACTAATATCACACAACACTGGCAGGCTTTTCTTTTTTTGCCAACGGCTGATTCGGTCTGGTTTATTAACCAGGCTAGAAGTATCTAGGCCTACCTGAGAAGTGTCTCCATAATCAAATATACATACAGTTTATAGAAGATTTAAACACTCTTAGTTTTCTGATCACAGTGAGTTATTTGTTATTAAAATTAACCAAGTTTTCCAACAGCTGGCATTCTGTCATTGGAAGTTGGGATCAACTCCACCATCATGCTTTCCTTGAACAGGAGTGTGTTTACTGCGTTCAGAAAACATTATATTGATAGCAAAACGGATGACATAACAAAATCATAGTTTATGGTATCACGTCACCAGGAATGTCTACTAAATTGATTGTGAGTATTGTTGTTATTAGAACATAGTTTACAATATTTTAGAAGAAAAATGACAAAGGCAACACTTTGATCTGACTCTAGACAGGTGATGTTTTGAGGTTATTACTAAAAAGGAGTGCACTGCTTTCATCTTAGATATACATTCATGATAGAAAGGCACATGTGTGTTAACTGGTCAGCTCTTTGTCGCATTAAATAATATACACAGTAGTTTGTTATAACTTGTTTTAATCGAGGAGAAAACACAAGTGGCACAAGAGAGAAGAGGGCCTTTGTGTGTTGACTCTACATGGTTCTCATGTGGTGTTTAAGTCCAGCCCCTTCAGAGCGTTCAGCATCAGTCTGTGAGAGTTTACTTGAGAGAAGGAACAGCAATCTACTATCCGAGACAATAATGGCAGAAGTCGCACCAGCACCAGCTCCGTCACCGGCCAAGGCCGCCAAGAAGAAGGCACCACCCCGACCCAAGAACACCGGCCCCAGCGTCGCTGAGCTGGTCGTCAAGGCCGTGTCCGCCTCCAAGGAGCGGAGCGGTGTGTCCCTGGCTGCGGTCAAGAAGGCTCTGGCTGCCGGCGGCTACGATGTTGAGAAGAACAAGTCCCGCGTTAAGATCGCCGTCAAGAGCCTGGTCGCTAAAGGCACCCTGGTCCAGCTCAAAGGCACCGGGGCTTCTGGCTCTTTCAAGATGAACAAGGCAGAAGCGGTGAAGGTAAAGAAACCTATTGCTAAGAAAGCAGTTAAAGCAAAGAAGCCTGCTGCAGCCAAGAAACCCGCAGCAGCTAAGAAGCCCAAGAAGGTGGCAGCAAAGAAGCCTGCAGCCGCCAAGAAATCACCCAAGAAAGCCAAGAAGCCTGCCGCCAAGAAAGTAGCAGCTAAAAGCCCGAAGAAGGCCGCCAAGAGCCCCAAGAAAGTGGCTAAGAAGCCCGCAGCAGCGGGCTTCTTAGCCAGGCTAAGATACTTCATTATGTGCCATGCTGCAAAGCAAATGTACAGAGCGAGCGATTTACATTAAATTTACAAAAAGCATGGCAATACATCACATACATAGAAAGTAGTAAATGCGTAAGCTAAGAACGTAACAGTGGAATATCTATATAATGACACTATAAACTATACGTATACTATACTATAAAGTGCTGTGACTACATACAATGCAATTCTAGTGTTGTCTACATAACACGATATAAGTTCCAGCCAAGAAGGTTGCCAAACCCAAGGCAGCAAAGAACGCCGCTCCCAAAAAGAAGTAAACTGCCTGCTCCATCTTTATACCCACAAAAGGCTCTTTTAAGAGCCGACCACATTATTTTATAAGAGTATACTATCCTCACTTTTTACGTCATGGTCACATGTTGGCACTGGAAGCTTATGGCTTTATATTAATACATTTTCGTATACATTTTTTTTTGCCTTATGACTCCTTTTGTTCTAAATAACACTATATGAGGGGGGGCACGCTACTATGAAAGGCAACGCCATTTTATTTCAACAAGTCAATTAAATGTGCTTTACACAGAACATCAAGCAATGGTGTTCCAAAACTATGGAATGCACTTCCCATTACAATCAGAACTCCCAATATTCCGCTATAGTCTGAAAACCCACCTTTTCAGACTCCATCATGGCCCGTAGCACTTACACTACCCCCTTAGATAGCACTTTATGTAGACTTATAGATTGGTTGGATAGGGGCGGGCATATATGTTTACCGTCTAAAGGTGATCATCTCGTTTTTATTTGTACTTTATTATCACGGCCAGGGCACGCAACACATTGATTATTATTGTATCGGGTCGCTCGTTATTTTTGAGAGAGAGAGAGAGAGAGAGAGAGAGACATTCCCACTCCCCCTCTCTCTCTAACACACACACACACACACACACACACACACACACACACACACACACACACACACACACACACACACACACACACACACACACACACACACACACACACACACACACACACACACACACACACACACGCACACACAGTTTAACGTAACAATTTATGTATGTCCACACACGGAAAGCATACAGGAACACAAATATTTTAGGTGCCGTAAAGGTTACATTCACAAACTCATGGATATGTCCTCATGATATAAAGGGCAGCAGAGATGACACACTTTGCCAGCCTTGCATGCCTTGTCTTTGGGCGAGCATCCCAAGTTGTCGAAACCCTCTGACAACCAGTCCGTGGGTAATAGGTATTTCCTAGGCTGGATCACCATAGGAAACAAAGTTCTTAGTCTTGCACTGTTGCTTGGTGTTAAAGCACTCTCTGTAGTTGTTCTCATGCATGTGCGCACACACACACACACACACACACACACACACACACACACACACACACACACACACACACACACACACACACACACACACACACACACACACACACACACACACACACACTTCCTACATTTTGGGTCATTTTACCGTGCTCAGGTATTCAGCCATGTATATTATCTTTTTGGTGATAGATAGCATTCCATTTAGCTATGTTTTTTGGTAGTCTCTTTCCAGTCGTCAGGTATAGCTTTCTTTTTGTTTTCTTATAATCTGGTTAAATCCAATGGGTTTACCGCCTGGCATATAGTCCCTGGACCAGCTGACATAGGGGGCATCCCTGTAGGTTTTCTCTATGATTAACCACCTTTATTTTAGGCGGTCCTGAAATGTAATCGCTATGGGTATTAATGAGTGGGTATCGCCCTAATTCTGCTGTGCAATTTACAACAATTTAGACATTTAGCAGACATTTAATCCAGAGCGATTTACATTAGGCAAGAACTAAAAGCATGGGGATACATCACATATATAAAATGCATTTATCAAGCATTTAGAAAAACTCTAGACTTGCTTGGTACAGAAGAGTCTCATTCCGCACCCATTCCAGGACGATGAAGTGTGAACAACTGCTGGTTTTGGTGTGAAGCATCTTGTTGAGTTCAATACAATGAAACAATGCCTCCCCTTTCTATGTAAGTGATGTATTGCCATGCTTTTTGTAAATTTAATGTAAATCGCTCTGGATTAAGAGTGTCTGCTAAACGCATACATTGTAATTGTAATTGTAATGGAAATGTGTGAAATGGCACTAGGGAAGAAGTATGCCTATATATATTTGTATTTTATGCAGAGTACAATGAGTACATTTGCTTTGCAGCATGGCACATAATGAAGCCAGACTAATATCACACAACACTGGCAGGCTTTTCTTTTTTTTGCCAACGGCTGATTCGGTCTGGTTTATTAACCAGGCTAGAAGTATCTAGGCCTACCTGAGAAGTGTCTCCATAATCAAATATACATACAGTTTATAGAAGATTTAAACACTCTTAGTTTTCTGATCACAGTGAGTTATTTGTTATTAAAATTAACCAAGTTTTCCAACAGCTGGCATTCTGTCATTGGAAGTTGGGATCAACTCCACCATCATGCTTTCCTTGAACAGGAGTGTGTTTACTGCGTTCAGAAAACATTATATTTATAGCAAAACGGATGACATAACAAAATCATAGTTTATGGTATCACGTCACCAGGAATGTCTACTAAATTGATTGTGAGTATTGTTGTTATTAGAACATAGTTTACAATATTTTAGAAGAAAAATGACAAAGGCAACACTTTGATCTGACTCTAGACAGGTGATGTTTTGAGGTTATTACTAAAAAGGAGTGCACTGCTTTCATCTTAGATATACATTCATGATAGAAAGGCACATGTGTGTTAACTGATCAGCTCTTTGTCGCATTAAATAATATACACAGTAGTTTGTTATAGCTTGTTTTAATCGAGGAGAAAACACAAGTGGCACAAGAGAGAAGAGGGCCTTTGTGTGTTGACTCTACATGGTTCTCATGTGGTGTTTAAGTCCAGCCCCTTCAGAGCGTTCAGCATCAGTCTGTGAGAGTTTACTTGAGAGAAGGAACAGCAATCTACTATCCGAGACAATAATGGCAGAAGTCGCACCAGCACCAGCTCCGTCACCGGCCAAGGCCGCCAAGAAGAAGGCACCACCCCGACCCAAGAACACCGGCCCCAGCGTCGCTGAGCTGGTCGTCAAGGCCGTGTCCGCCTCCAAGGAGCGGAGCGGTGTGTCCCTGGCTGCGGTCAAGAAGGCTCTGGCTGCCGGCGGCTACGATGTTGAGAAGAACAAGTCCCGCGTTAAGATCGCCGTCAAGAGCCTGGTCGCTAAAGGCACCCTGGTCCAGCTCAAAGGCACCGGGGCTTCTGGCTCTTTCAAGATGAACAAGGCAGAAGCGGTGAAGGTAAAGAAACCTATTGCTAAGAAAGCAGTTAAAGCAAAGAAGCCTGCTGCAGCCAAGAAACCCGCAGCAGCTAAGAAGCCCAAGAAGGTGGCAGCAAAGAAGCCCGCAGCCGCCAAGAAATCACCCAAGAAAGCCAAGAAGCCTGCCGCCAAGAAAGTAGCAGCTAAAAGCCCGAAGAAGGCCGCCAAGAGCCCCAAGAAAGTGGCTAAGAAGCCCGCAGCAGCGGGCTTCTTAGCCAGGCTAAGATACTTCATTATGTGCCATGCTGCAAAGCAAATGTACAGAGCGAGCGATTTACATTAAATTTACAAAAAGCATGGCAATACATCACATACATAGAAAGTAGTAAATGCGTAAGCTAAGAACGTAACAGTGGAATATCTATATAATGACACTATAAACTATACGTATACTATACTATAAAGTGCTGTGACTACATACAATGCAATTCTAGTGTTGTCTACATAACACGATATAAGTTCCAGCCAAGAAGGTTGCCAAACCCAAGGCAGCAAAGAACGCCGCTCCCAAAAAGAAGTAAACTGCCTGCTCCATCTTTATACCCACAAAAGGCTCTTTTAAGAGCCGACCACATTATTTTATAAGAGTATACTATCCTCACTTTTTACGTCATGGTCACATGTTGGCACTGGAAGCTTATGGCTTTATATTAATACATTTTCGTATACATTTTTTTTGCCTTACGAGCAAAAATACAATTGAGTAGTGCCATTACAAATGTAATAGCAAAACAACTAAAGAGAAAAACAGTAACACGTCCACCTCATCAAATTTAAATTGTCAAGTTAGACATGTATTACCATGTGTTGTGCCTATATCTCACAACTTCATCAAATGCATAGAAATAGTCATCAAGGATGAGAACATAACATCTGTCTATTGTCTAACAGTAGAATATCTGTACAATATAGTCTATATAGTATATTATACATGCTATCGAAATAACATAGTTTAGTCTTTGCATGAATTCGTCGAGGCTAGATTTGACAAAACATTAGGAAGGGTGGGGATAATTAATCACATACATATTAATATATATATTATAATATGATATAGAATATAGAGAGAGTTTTTGTTTGTGTTTGTGTGTGAGAGAGAGAACAACACTAAATGTGACCATTATCTTGACACACACACACACACACACACACACACACACACACACACACACACACACACACACACACACACACACACACACACACACACACACACACACACACACACACACACACACACACTCACACACACCATGGACACTTTAATAATACTGTACATTTTGATCATTTGCATATTGTATTGTGTAAGTTAATGTTCCTTTACCTTTATTTTAGGCGGTCCTGAAATGTAATCGCTCTCTTCATTATGTTGATGAGTGGGTATTAATGAGTGGGTATCGCCTGGACTCACCACTGACCAATCAGAGAACAACGGCGTCTCAGAAGCGCAAATAAAAGCAGAAGTTTGCGGCTGCAATAAGCATTCTATTCTCAACTTCTTTGGAAGAGAACAAGACAAGATACAATGGCAAGAACTATAAGAAGCAGACCGCTCGTATGTCCACCGGCGGCAAAGCGCCCAGGAAACAGCTCGCCACCAAGGCAGCTCGTAAGAGCGCGCCGGCAACCGGTGGAGTGAAGAAACCTCACCGTTACCGTCCAGGTACAGTGGCTCTGAGGGAGATCCTGCTTATCCGCAAGCTGCTCTTCCAGCGCCTGGTGCGGGAGATGACCGGCCTGACCGGTGTGGTGGTCGTGGAGTCTCCTCTCTGCCCGCGTCTCCCCGTGGAACGTGTCTCCACAGAGCGGCCCGGTTCCATCCTGGACCGTGATGACAAACTGCACTGTTTCTCTCCAGAGAAACAGCTCTCCCCGCCCGGCTCAAAGCGCGCCGTCGGGTGGTATGTGTGTCCAGAGGAGATGCCCGGCCCGGAGCGGATCGATTACCTGCTGAAAAAAATGGACGAGGACCGTGTTTCTCCATATACATTTTCGATATTGAATTAGTTTTAGAAGGTTGCCAAACCCAAGGCAGCAAAGAAGGCCGCTCCCAAAAAGAAGTAAACTGCCTGCTCCATCTTTATACCCACAAAAGGCTCTTTGCAAGGCTCTGCTGCAAAGCAAATGTACAGAGCGAGCGATTTACATTAAATTTACAAAAAGCATGGCAATACATCACATACATAGAAAGTAGTAAATGCGTAAGCTAAGAACGTAACAGTGGAATATCTATATAATGACACTATAAACTATACGTATACTATACTATAAAGTGCTGTGACTACATACAATGCAATTCTAGTGTTGTCTACATAACACGATATAAGTTCCAGCCAAGAAGGTTGCCAAACCCAAGGCAGCAAAGAACGCCGCTCCCAAAAAGAAGTAAACTGCCTGCTCCATCTTTATACCCACAAAAGGCTCTTTTAAGAGCCTACCACATTATTTTATAAGAGTATACTATCCTCACTTTTTACGTCATGGTCACATGTTGGCACTGGAAGCTTATGGCTTTATATTAATACATTTTCGTATACATTTTTTTTGCCTTATGACTCCTTTTGTTCTAAATAACACTATATGAGGGGGGGCACGCTACTATGAAAGGCAACGCCATTTTATTTCAACAAGTCAATTAAATGTGCTTTACACAGAACATCAAGCAATGGTGTTCCAAAACTATGGAATGCACTTCCCATTACAATCAGAACTCCCAATATTCCGCTATAGTCTGAAAACCCACCTTTTCAGACTCCATCATGGCCCGTAGCACTTACACTACCCCCTTAGATAGCACTTTATGTAGACTTATAGATTGGTTGGATAGGGGCGGGCATATATGTTTACCGTCTAAAGGTGATCATCTCGTTTTTATTTGTACTTTATTATCACGGCCAGGGCACGCAACACATTGATTATTATTGTATCGGGTCGCTCGTTATTTTTGAGAGAGAGAGAGAGAGAGAGAGAGAGACATTCCCACTCCCCCTCTCTCTCTAACACACACACACACACACACACACACACACACACACACACACACACACACACACACACACACACACACACACACACACACACACACACACACACACACACACACACACACACACACACACACACACACACACGCACACACAGTTTAACGTAACAATTTATGTATGTCCACACACGGAAAGCATACAGGAACACAAATATTTTAGGTGCCGTAAAGGTTACATTCACAAACTCATGGATATGTCCTCATGATATAAAGGGCAGCAGAGATGACACACTTTGCCAGCCTTGCATGCCTTGTCTTTGGGCGAGCATCCCAAGTTGTCGAAACCCTCTGACAACCAGTCCGTGGGTAATAGGTATTTCCTAGGCTGGATCACCATAGGAAACAAAGTTCTTAGTCTTGCACTGTTGCTTGGTGTTAAAGCACTCTCTGTAGTTGTTCTCATGCATGTGCGCACACACACACACACACACACACACACACACACACACACACACACACACACACACACACACACACACACACACACACACACACACACACACACACACACACACACACACACACACACACTTCCTACATTTTGGGTCATTTTACCGTGCTCAGGTATTCAGCCATGTATATTATCTTTTTGGTGATAGATAGCATTCCATTTAGCTATGTTTTTTGGTAGTCTCTTTCCAGTCGTCAGGTATAGCTTTCTTTTTGTTTTCTTATAATCTGGTTAAATCCAATGGGTTTACCGCCTGGCATATAGTCCCTGGACCAGCTGACATAGGGGGCATCCCTGTAGGTTTTCTCTATGATTAACCACCTTTATTTTAGGCGGTCCTGAAATGTAATCGCTATGGGTATTAATGAGTGGGTATCGCCCTAATTCTGCTGTGCAATTTACAACAATTTAGACATTTAGCAGACATTTAATCCAGAGCGATTTACATTAGGCAAGAACTAAAAGCATGGGGATACATCACATATATAAAATGCATTTATCAAGCATTTAGAAAAACTCTAGACTTGCTTGGTACAGAAGAGTCTCATTCCGCACCCATTCCAGGACGATGAAGTGTGAACAACTGCTGGTTTTGGTGTGAAGCATCTTGTTGAGTTCAATACAATGAAACAATGCCTCCCCTTTCTATGTAAGTGATGTATTGCCATGCTTTTTGTAAATTTAATGTAAATCGCTCTGGATTAAGAGTGTCTGCTAAACGCATACATTGTAATTGTAATTGTAATGGAAATGTGTGAAATGGCACTAGGGAAGAAGTATGCCTATATATATTTGTATTTTATGCAGAGTACAATGAGTACATTTGCTTTGCAGCATGGCACATAATGAAGCCAGACTAATATCACACAACACTGGCAGGCTTTTCTTTTTTTTGCCAACGGCTGATTCGGTCTGGTTTATTAACCAGGCTAGAAGTATCTAGGCCTACCTGAGAAGTGTCTCCATAATCAAATATACATACAGTTTATAGAAGATTTAAACACTCTTAGTTTTCTGATCACAGTGAGTTATTTGTTATTAAAATTAACCAAGTTTTCCAACAGCTGGCATTCTGTCATTGGAAGTTGGGATCAACTCCACCATCATGCTTTCCTTGAACAGGAGTGTGTTTACTGCGTTCAGAAAACATTATATTTATAGCAAAACGGATGACATAACAAAATCATAGTTTATGGTATCACGTCACCAGGAATGTCTACTAAATTGATTGTGAGTATTGTTGTTATTAGAACATAGTTTACAATATTTTAGAAGAAAAATGACAAAGGCAACACTTTGATCTGACTCTAGACAGGTGATGTTTTGAGGTTATTACTAAAAAGGAGTGCACTGCTTTCATCTTAGATATACATTCATGATAGAAAGGCACATGTGTGTTAACTGATCAGCTCTTTGTCGCATTAAATAATATACACAGTAGTTTGTTATAGCTTGTTTTAATCGAGGAGAAAACACAAGTGGCACAAGAGAGAAGAGGGCCTTTGTGTGTTGACTCTACATGGTTCTCATGTGGTGTTTAAGTCCAGCCCCTTCAGAGCGTTCAGCATCAGTCTGTGAGAGTTTACTTGAGAGAAGGAACAGCAATCTACTATCCGAGACAATAATGGCAGAAGTCGCACCAGCACCAGCTCCGTCACCGGCCAAGGCCGCCAAGAAGAAGGCACCACCCCGACCCAAGAACACCGGCCCCAGCGTCGCTGAGCTGGTCGTCAAGGCCGTGTCCGCCTCCAAGGAGCGGAGCGGTGTGTCCCTGGCTGCGGTCAAGAAGGCTCTGGCTGCCGGCGGCTACGATGTTGAGAAGAACAAGTCCCGCGTTAAGATCGCCGTCAAGAGCCTGGTCGCTAAAGGCACCCTGGTCCAGCTCAAAGGCACCGGGGCTTCTGGCTCTTTCAAGATGAACAAGGCAGAAGCGGTGAAGGTAAAGAAACCTATTGCTAAGAAAGCAGTTAAAGCAA
Organism: Electrona antarctica; assembly: GCF_951216825.1. NCBI lineage: Eukaryota > Metazoa > Chordata > Actinopteri > Myctophiformes > Myctophidae > Electrona > Electrona antarctica. The sequence continues at coordinate 48,628,961 of NC_136807.1, forward strand.
AGAAGCCTGCTGCAGCCAAGAAACCCGCAGCAGCTAAGAAGCCCAAGAAGGTGGCAGCAAAGAAGCCCGCAGCCGCCAAGAAATCACCCAAGAAAGCCAAGAAGCCTGCCGCCAAGAAAGTAGCAGCTAAAAGCCCGAAGAAGGCCGCCAAGAGCCCCAAGAAAGTGGCTAAGAAGCCCGCAGCAGCGGGCTTCTTAGCCAGGCTAAGATACTTCATTATGTGCCATGCTGCAAAGCAAATGTACAGAGCGAGCGATTTACATTAAATTTACAAAAAGCATGGCAATACATCACATACATAGAAAGTAGTAAATGCGTAAGCTAAGAACGTAACAGTGGAATATCTATATAATGACACTATAAACTATACGTATACTATACTATAAAGTGCTGTGACTACATACAATGCAATTCTAGTGTTGTCTACATAACACGATATAAGTTCCAGCCAAGAAGGTTGCCAAACCCAAGGCAGCAAAGAACGCCGCTCCCAAAAAGAAGTAAACTGCCTGCTCCATCTTTATACCCACAAAAGGCTCTTTTAAGAGCCGACCACATTATTTTATAAGAGTATACTATCCTCACTTTTTACGTCATGGTCACATGTTGGCACTGGAAGCTTATGGCTTTATATTAATACATTTTCGTATACATTTTTTTTGCCTTACGAGCAAAAATACAATTGAGTAGTGCCATTACAAATGTAATAGCAAAACAACTAAAGAGAAAAACAGTAACACGTCCACCTCATCAAATTTAAATTGTCAAGTTAGACATGTATTACCATGTGTTGTGCCTATATCTCACAACTTCATCAAATGCATAGAAATAGTCATCAAGGATGAGAACATAACATCTGTCTATTGTCTAACAGTAGAATATCTGTACAATATAGTCTATATAGTATATTATACATGCTATCGAAATAACATAGTTTAGTCTTTGCATGAATTCGTCGAGGCTAGATTTGACAAAACATTAGGAAGGGTGGGGATAATTAATCACATACATATTAATATATATATTATAATATGATATAGAATATAGAGAGAGTTTTTGTTTGTGTTTGTGTGTGAGAGAGAGAACAACACTAAATGTGACCATTATCTTGACACACACACACACACACACACACACACACACACACACACACACACACACACACACACACACACACACACACACACACACACACACACACACACACACACACACACACTCACACACACCATGGACACTTTAATAATACTGTACATTTTGATCATTTGCATATTGTATTGTGTAAGTTAATGTTCCTTTACCTTTATTTTAGGCGGTCCTGAAATGTAATCGCTCTCTTCATTATGTTGATGAGTGGGTATTAATGAGTGGGTATCGCCTGGACTCACCACTGACCAATCAGAGAACAACGGCGTCTCAGAAGCGCAAATAAAAGCAGAAGTTTGCGGCTGCAATAAGCATTCTATTCTCAACTTCTTTGGAAGAGAACAAGACAAGATACAATGGCAAGAACTATAAGAAGCAGACCGCTCGTATGTCCACCGGCGGCAAAGCGCCCAGGAAACAGCTCGCCACCAAGGCAGCTCGTAAGAGCGCGCCGGCAACCGGTGGAGTGAAGAAACCTCACCGTTACCGTCCAGGTACAGTGGCTCTGAGGGAGATCCTGCTTATCCGCAAGCTGCTCTTCCAGCGCCTGGTGCGGGAGATGACCGGCCTGACCGGTGTGGTGGTCGTGGAGTCTCCTCTCTGCCCGCGTCTCCCCGTGGAACGTGTCTCCACAGAGCGGCCCGGTTCCATCCTGGACCGTGATGACAAACTGCACTGTTTCTCTCCAGAGAAACAGCTCTCCCCGCCCGGCTCAAAGCGCGCCGTCGGGTGGTATGTGTGTCCAGAGGAGATGCCCGGCCCGGAGCGGATCGATTACCTGCTGAAAAAAATGGACGAGGACCGTGTTTCTCCATATACATTTTCGATATTGAATTAGTTTTAGAAGGTTGCCAAACCCAAGGCAGCAAAGAAGGCCGCTCCCAAAAAGAAGTAAACTGCCTGCTCCATCTTTATACCCACAAAAGGCTCTTTGCAAGGCTCTGCTGCAAAGCAAATGTACAGAGCGAGCGATTTACATTAAATTTACAAAAAGCATGGCAATACATCACATACATAGAAAGTAGTAAATGCGTAAGCTAAGAACGTAACAGTGGAATATCTATATAATGACACTATAAACTATACGTATACTATACTATAAAGTGCTGTGACTACATACAATGCAATTCTAGTGTTGTCTACATAACACGATATAAGTTCCAGCCAAGAAGGTTGCCAAACCCAAGGCAGCAAAGAACGCCGCTCCCAAAAAGAAGTAAACTGCCTGCTCCATCTTTATACCCACAAAAGGCTCTTTTAAGAGCCTACCACATTATTTTATAAGAGTATACTATCCTCACTTTTTACGTCATGGTCACATGTTGGCACTGGAAGCTTATGGCTTTATATTAATACATTTTCGTATACATTTTTTTTGCCTTATGACTCCTTTTGTTCTAAATAACACTATATGAGGGGGGGCACGCTACTATGAAAGGCAACGCCATTTTATTTCAACAAGTCAATTAAATGTGCTTTACACAGAACATCAAGCAATGGTGTTCCAAAACTATGGAATGCACTTCCCATTACAATCAGAACTCCCAATATTCCGCTATAGTCTGAAAACCCACCTTTTCAGACTCCATCATGGCCCGTAGCACTTACACTACCCCCTTAGATAGCACTTTTTATGTAGACTTATAGATTGGTTGGATAGGGGCGGGCATATATGTTTACCGTCTAAAGGTGATCATCTCGTTTTTATTTGTACTTTATTATCACGGCCAGGGCACGCAACACATTGATTATTATTGTATCGGGTCGCTCGTTATTTTTGAGAGAGAGAGAGAGAGAGAGAGAGACATTCCCACTCCCCCTCTCTCTCTAACACACACACACACACACACACACACACACACACACACACACACACACACACACACACACACACACACACACACACACACACACACACACACACACACACACACACGCACACACAGTTTAACGTAACAATTTATGTATGTCCACACACGGAAAGCATACAGGAACACAAATATTTTAGGTGCCGTAAAGGTTACATTCACAAACTCATGGATATGTCCTCATGATATAAAGGGCAGCAGAGATGACACACTTTGCCAGCCTTGCATGCCTTGTCTTTGGGCGAGCATCCCAAGTTGTCGAAACCCTCTGACAACCAGTCCGTGGGTAATAGGTATTTCCTAGGCTGGATCACCATAGGAAACAAAGTTCTTAGTCTTGCACTGTTGCTTGGTGTTAAAGCACTCTCTGTAGTTGTTCTCATGCATGTGCGCGCACACACACACACACACACACACACACACACACACACACACACACACACACACACACACACACACACACACACACACACACACACACACACACACACACACACACACACACACACACACACACACACACACACACACACACTTCGGGTCATTTTACCGTGCTCAGGTATTCAGCCATGTATATTATCTTTTTGGTGATAGATAGCATTCCATTTAGCTATGTTTTTTGGTAGTCTCTTTCCAGTCGTCAGGTATAGCTTTCTTTTTGTTTTCTTATAATCTGGTTAAATCCAATGGGTTTACCGCCTGGCATATAGTCCCTGGACCAGCTGACATAGGGGGCATCCCTGTAGGTTTTCTCTATGATTAACCACCTTTATTTTAGGCGGTCCTGAAATGTAATCGCTATGGGTATTAATGAGTGGGTATCGCCCTAATTCTGCTGTGCAATTTACAACAATTTAGACATTTAGCGAGAGAGCGATTTACATTAGGCAAGAACTAAAAGCATGGGGATACATCACATATATAAAATGCATTTATCAAGCATTTAGAAAAACTCTAGACTTGCTTGGTACAGAAGAGTCTCATTCCGCACCCATTCCAGGACGATGAAGTGTGAACAACTGCTGGTTTTGGTGTGAAGCATCTTGTTGAGTTCAATACAATGAAACAATGCCTCCCCTTTCTATGTAAGTGATGTATTGCCATGCTTTTTGTAAATTTAATGTAAATCGCTCTGGATTAAGAGTGTCTGCTAAACGCATACATTGTAATTGTAATTGTAATGGAAATGTGTGAAATGGCACTAGGGAAGAAGTATGCCTATATATATTTGTATTTTATGCAGAGTACAATGAGTACATTTGCTTTGCAGCATGGCACATAATGAAGCCAGACTAATATCACACAACACTGGCAGGCTTTTCTTTTTTTGCCAACGGCTGATTCGGTCTGGTTTATTAACCAGGCTAGAAGTATCTAGGCCTACCTGAGAAGTGTCTCCATAATCAAATATACATACAGTTTATAGAAGATTTAAACACTCTTAGTTTTCTGATCACAGTGAGTTATTTGTTATTAAAATTAACCAAGTTTTCCAACAGCTGGCATTCTGTCATTGGAAGTTGGGATCAACTCCACCATCATGCTTTCCTTGAACAGGAGTGTGTTTACTGCGTTCAGAAAACATTATATTGATAGCAAAACGGATGACATAACAAAATCATAGTTTATGGTATCACGTCACCAGGAATGTCTACTAAATTGATTGTGAGTATTGTTGTTATTAGAACATAGTTTACAATATTTTAGAAGAAAAATGACAAAGGCAACACTTTGATCTGACTCTAGACAGGTGATGTTTTGAGGTTATTACTAAAAAGGAGTGCACTGCTTTCATCTTAGATATACATTCATGATAGAAAGGCACATGTGTGTTAACTGGTCAGCTCTTTGTCGCATTAAATAATATACACAGTAGTTTGTTATAACTTGTTTTAATCGAGGAGAAAACACAAGTGGCACAAGAGAGAAGAGGGCCTTTGTGTGTTGACTCTACATGGTTCTCATGTGGTGTTTAAGTCCAGCCCCTTCAGAGCGTTCAGCATCAGTCTGTGAGAGTTTACTTGAGAGAAGGAACAGCAATCTACTATCCGAGACAATAATGGCAGAAGTCGCACCAGCACCAGCTCCGTCACCGGCCAAGGCCGCCAAGAAGAAGGCACCACCCCGACCCAAGAACACCGGCCCCAGCGTCGCTGAGCTGGTCGTCAAGGCCGTGTCCGCCTCCAAGGAGCGGAGCGGTGTGTCCCTGGCTGCGGTCAAGAAGGCTCTGGCTGCCGGCGGCTACGATGTTGAGAAGAACAAGTCCCGCGTTAAGATCGCCGTCAAGAGCCTGGTCGCTAAAGGCACCCTGGTCCAGCTCAAAGGCACCGGGGCTTCTGGCTCTTTCAAGATGAACAAGGCAGAAGCGGTGAAGGTAAAGAAACCTATTGCTAAGAAAGCAGTTAAAGCAAAGAAGCCTGCTGCAGCCAAGAAACCCGCAGCAGCTAAGAAGCCCAAGAAGGTGGCAGCAAAGAAGCCCGCAGCCGCCAAGAAATCACCCAAGAAAGCCAAGAAGCCTGCCGCCAAGAAAGTAGCAGCTAAAAGCCCGAAGAAGGCCGCCAAGAGCCCCAAGAAAGTGGCTAAGAAGCCCGCAGCAGCGGGCTTCTTAGCCAGGCTAAGATACTTCATTATGTGCCATGCTGCAAAGCAAATGTACAGAGCGAGCGATTTACATTAAATTTACAAAAAGCATGGCAATACATCACATACATAGAAAGTAGTAAATGCGTAAGCTAAGAACGTAACAGTGGAATATCTATATAATGACACTATAAACTATACGTATACTATACTATAAAGTGCTGTGACTACATACAATGCAATTCTAGTGTTGTCTACATAACACGATATAAGTTCCAGCCAAGAAGGTTGCCAAACCCAAGGCAGCAAAGAACGCCGCTCCCAAAAAGAAGTAAACTGCCTGCTCCATCTTTATACCCACAAAAGGCTCTTTTAAGAGCCGACCACATTATTTTATAAGAGTATACTATCCTCACTTTTTACGTCATGGTCACATGTTGGCACTGGAAGCTTATGGCTTTATATTAATACATTTTCGTATACATTTTTTTTGCCTTATGACTCCTTTTGTTCTAAATAACACTATATGAGGGGGGGCACGCTACTATGAAAGGCAACGCCATTTTATTTCAACAAGTCAATTAAATGTGCTTTACACAGAACATCAAGCAATGGTGTTCCAAAACTATGGAATGCACTTCCCATTACAATCAGAACTCCCAATATTCCGCTATAGTCTGAAAACCCACCTTTTCAGACTCCATCATGGCCCGTAGCACTTACACTACCCCCTTAGATAGCACTTTATGTAGACTTATAGATTGGTTGGATAGGGGCGGGCATATATGTTTACCGTCTAAAGGTGATCATCTCGTTTTTATTTGTACTTTATTATCACGGCCAGGGCACGCAACACATTGATTATTATTGTATCGGGTCGCTCGTTATTTTTGAGAGAGAGAGAGAGAGAGAGAGAGAGACATTCCCACTCCCCCTCTCTCTCTAACACACACACACACACACACACACACACACACACACACACACACACACACACACACACACACACACACACACACACACACACACACACACACACACACACACACACACACACACACACACACACACACACGCACACACAGTTTAACGTAACAATTTATGTATGTCCACACACGGAAAGCATACAGGAACACAAATATTTTAGGTGCCGTAAAGGTTACATTCACAAACTCATGGATATGTCCTCATGATATAAAGGGCAGCAGAGATGACACACTTTGCCAGCCTTGCATGCCTTGTCTTTGGGCGAGCATCCCAAGTTGTCGAAACCCTCTGACAACCAGTCCGTGGGTAATAGGTATTTCCTAGGCTGGATCACCATAGGAAACAAAGTTCTTAGTCTTGCACTGTTGCTTGGTGTTAAAGCACTCTCTGTAGTTGTTCTCATGCATGTGCGCACACACACACACACACACACACACACACACACACACACACACACACACACACACACACACACACACACACACACACACACACACACACACACACACACACACACACTTCCTACATTTTGGGTCATTTTACCGTGCTCAGGTATTCAGCCATGTATATTATCTTTTTGGTGATAGATAGCATTCCATTTAGCTATGTTTTTTGGTAGTCTCTTTCCAGTCGTCAGGTATAGCTTTCTTTTTGTTTTCTTATAATCTGGTTAAATCCAATGGGTTTACCGCCTGGCATATAGTCCCTGGACCAGCTGACATAGGGGGCATCCCTGTAGGTTTTCTCTATGATTAACCACCTTTATTTTAGGCGGTCCTGAAATGTAATCGCTATGGGTATTAATGAGTGGGTATCGCCCTAATTCTGCTGTGCAATTTACAACAATTTAGACATTTAGCAGACATTTAATCCAGAGCGATTTACATTAGGCAAGAACTAAAAGCATGGGGATACATCACATATATAAAATGCATTTATCAAGCATTTAGAAAAACTCTAGACTTGCTTGGTACAGAAGAGTCTCATTCCGCACCCATTCCAGGACGATGAAGTGTGAACAACTGCTGGTTTTGGTGTGAAGCATCTTGTTGAGTTCAATACAATGAAACAATGCCTCCCCTTTCTATGTAAGTGATGTATTGCCATGCTTTTTGTAAATTTAATGTAAATCGCTCTGGATTAAGAGTGTCTGCTAAACGCATACATTGTAATTGTAATTGTAATGGAAATGTGTGAAATGGCACTAGGGAAGAAGTATGCCTATATATATTTGTATTTTATGCAGAGTACAATGAGTACATTTGCTTTGCAGCATGGCACATAATGAAGCCAGACTAATATCACACAACACTGGCAGGCTTTTCTTTTTTTTGCCAACGGCTGATTCGGTCTGGTTTATTAACCAGGCTAGAAGTATCTAGGCCTACCTGAGAAGTGTCTCCATAATCAAATATACATACAGTTTATAGAAGATTTAAACACTCTTAGTTTTCTGATCACAGTGAGTTATTTGTTATTAAAATTAACCAAGTTTTCCAACAGCTGGCATTCTGTCATTGGAAGTTGGGATCAACTCCACCATTTGATTGAAATCTTTATTTGAATAAGCAATTTAAACAATATAAACAGAAACGACAGAATAAGTACAAAATAATAAAAAAAGCAAATTCAAAAGGAGTGGGAAGAAGCAAAGCTTATATCTCCCACCCCCTTTCCATCATCACCAAGCATCATTAATCATATACATAATCATACACAAACACACAAACACCCCCGCCCCCCCCCCCCCCCCCCCCCACACACGCGCACACACACACCTAGTGAAAACCTACACCTTCTTCATCCCTGTAGCTCATTAAAATCATGTCCTTGAGATTAAGTTTAAACATTTTCATGTTTGCACTTATTTTTACCTCCACCGTGAAACCATTCCATAACCTCACGCCAGAATTTGAAATACAAAAACTTTTTCTGGTTGTACGCCTAAATTGAACTTTAAAGTTGTGATTTGATTTTCCCCTTAAATTATAATCCCCCTCCTGGTCTCTAAATAGTTTTTGAATGTTACCTGGCAGTAACATATTGTTGGCTTTGTACATTATTTGTGCTGTTTGATAGTCTACAATGTTAATAAATTTGAGAAGTTTTGACTCTAAAAAAAGCTTGTTAGTATGCTCCTGATAACCCACATTGTGTATTATTCGTATTGCTCTTTTTTGAAGGGTTATTACTGGACCCAAAGATGTCTTGTAGTTATTTCCCCAAACCTCTACACAGTACTGCAAATAGGGCAGGACTAAGGAGCAATATAATGTGTGGAGTGATTTCTGGTCCAATACCTTCCTAGCTTTATTGATAACTGCAATACTTCTTGATATCTTGTTCTGTACATGTTTTATATGTGCCTTCCAGTTAATCTTTTCGTCGATGGTTACCCCCAGAAATTTCATTTCCTTAACTCTTTCAATTTCAATCCCATCAATTTTTACCTTTACTTGTGTGTTTGTCATGTTATTGCCAAATAACATTATTTTTGTCTTTTTCACGTTTAATGATAACCTGTTTCTGTCAAACCATAATTTTAATTTATTCATTTCTGTATTTATATCCTCCTGTAATTGAATTAAGTTATCTCCCGAGCAAAAAATATTTGTGTCATCCGCAAAAAGCACAAACTGTAATAAACTGGAAACTTCACACATATCATTTATGTACAGAATAAAGAATTGTGGACCCAATACTGACCCCTGGGGTACACCACAAGTAATGTCCAAACATGAAGAGGAACAATCACCCAGTTTCACAAACTGCTGTCTCCCATTTAAATAGCTTTTGACCCAATCAAGCACAACTCCCCTTAATCCATATCTTTCCAGTTTTTTAATTAAAATGTCATGGTTGATTGTGTCAAATGCCTTTTTTAAATCAATAAATACTCCAATTGCATATTTCCTTTTGTCAATAGCATTAGTAATCTCTTCAATTGCCTCAATAATTGCCATTGATGTTGATCTTTTTGATCTGAACCCATATTGATTTTCTGCAAGTATGTTGTTTTTCTCTAAGAATGATTCCAGTCTTTTATTGAAGAGTTTTTCTAGTATTTTTGAGAATTGTGGTAGTAATGAGACCGGCCTATAATTTGTGAAGTGATGCTTGTTCCCAGTTTTGTACAACGGAATGACCTTGGCTATTTTCATTGTATTTGGAAATGACCCTGTTTGAAAAGAAAGATTGCAAATGAATGTCAGTGGTTTAGATATGCCTTCAATTACCTGTTTAACAATTGTCATGTCTATGTCATTGAAGTCAGTAGACTTTTTATTCTTACTTTTTTTAACAATGTCCAGAATTTCATTTTCAGCTACTGAGGTAAGGAACATTGAGTAGGGATTTCTCTCTGGTAAATGTTCCCCATGAGACCCTGGATCAGGGATTTGGCTTGCAAGGTCAGGTCCTATATTTACAAAAAAATCATTCAAACTATTTGCCACTTCATCCATGTTATAATTTTCAATATCCTTATCAATAAAATATGTAGGTATATTATTATGTCTAGAGCCATTTCTTATAACATTGTTCAATATATTCCATATTTCTTTAATATTATGCTTGTTAACTTCTAATCTCCTTTTATAGTAGTCTTTCTTACTTTCCCGCATAATATTAGTTAGTTTATTTTTATATATTTTATATTTAAGTTCAGCCTCTTTAGTTCTCCGTTTTATGAATTCTCTGTAAAGTGTGTTTTTCTTTTTACAGGCATTTTGTAGTCCTTTCGTGATCCATGGACAGTTGTCAAATTTTAATTTCCTGGAATATTTTTTAATTGGACAAAACTTGTCATATAAAGAACAAAAGGTTTGTAGAAATGACTCATAAGCAGCATCAACATTTTTTTCACTGTATAATGCATCCCAGTTCAGCCCTAGTAATTGATTTTTTAGCAAATGTATAGATTCCTCCGATCTTGTTCGTCTGTATATACTTTGCCTATCAAGCTTTTTCCTATAATTTTTGTCATATACAATAAACACTGGTAGATGGTCACTTATGTCATTGATTAATAATCCGCTTATTGTGTTGTTTTCTATTTCATTGGTGAATATATTGTCAATAAGAGTTGCACTGTGTGATGTAAGTCTGCTGGGTCTGGTGATTTTGGGAAATAGGCTCATGCTGTACATTAAATCTATAAATTCATTGATGTTATTTTGGTTATGTGGATTCAAAATGTCAATATTCCAATCTCCGGTAAGAAACATAGTTTTGTTAGTTATTTTTGAGAACATACTTTCCATCCACTCACTGAACATTTCGATGCTAGTGTCAGGTGCCCTATATATACAGCTAATGACCATGTTTTTGTTTTTTTCATTGCAGATTTCAATTGTTAAGCATTCCAATAAATTATCAACCACAGTTGTCATTTCATCTACAATCCTGAAGTTTAAAGATTTATGAACATATATAGCAACTCCCCCATGGCCCTTGTTTTGCCTATTGTTATACATGAATTCATATCCATCCAATTCAAAGTCAATACCTCTTACAGAGTTGATCCAAGTTTCAGTTAATGCTATTATGTCGAATGGCTGAGCAAAAGTTTGTAAATAGTTCTTAATGTTCATGAAATTTGCATATAAACTTCTGCTGTTGAAGTGAATAATGGATAACTTTCCCTCCGATTTAATGCTCTGGTTATATTGATGATCTGTATAGTAGCAGCAATTGTTATTTATGGATGAGAAGAAGTTATTGTCCGGGTCTATTTCCTGTTCCAAGTCCAGCATACTGTGATCAGTGTATTCAAACGGTTTAAATTCGAGATGATCATGTTCCCTTATCCTTTCTGGTATGTCATTATTGTCCCCTGTATTAGAGTGATTCTTGGATGTTGTCACATTGGTAGTGGTTTGTTTTATTTTACCTTGTCCGGTGGCCATCATTGGTACTTGCCCAGATCCGCGATGTTTTTGATGCAGATCACTTTGGCTTCCTCAGGGTCTCCGTTGAGTTTAATAAATATCTTACAGTTTGCAGTCCACGTTTGTTGTATTTTTTTCTGCTTCTTGAGGTGACGTGCTTTCATGGCTATCTCCGCATTCTGTTTGGATAGGTGCTCGTTGAAGTAGACATTGGTTTCCGCTAACTTTGATCTTTGCTTCAGCAGAGCTGTCTTGAATTTTCTGTTGACAAACCTCAGTATTACGGCCGGCGGGGCCGGGTTGTCACTGGCAATGGTGTTCTTCTTGGGCAGTGGGTGGCATGCCTCGATGTTGGCACAGTCCAGCTCGATGTCCTTGGACCGTAGAAACGCAGCCACCTGTTGCTCCGTGGAAATAACATCCATTTCACTTTGTTCACCTCCGTTTACCGATGTGACAGCTCGCGCATATGACCTGGGCTTGATTTTAATCCCAGTGATAATTACGTCATTTATCCTGGTGTACTGCTCCAGGTCCGAGACTCTACTTTCCAGGAATACAATCCTGTTTTCTTTCGCCGCGTTTTCAGTTTTCAGAGCCTTCACTTCTTCAACCAATTCCATTATGGTCTTTTGCTGTTTGCTCACTGCAGAAAGTTCCTCCGTTATGAAATCGAGAGATTTCTTTATCTCCTCGATGTCCTTAGTTGGACTCATTGTTGTCTCCGCTTTGTTTTCCTTGTCTTCCTGACGGCGGGCCTCACCCCGCGTTACTCTAGGCTCTCTCGTATTGCTTGATTTCCCTTTAGACATAAGTTGATTTGTAGGTTACCCTTATCAACTTTCCAAGGTACTAAGCATCAGAGAAAACGTGGTAAAACGGCATAATGTTTTACGAGAGCCAAGCCAAGTACTCACAAGCTGTCAAACTGTCAGCGTTCTCACAGCGTCCTCCTGCATGCGCGTGCATGTGATGAGCACGTACGTTGGGGGGAATTCATGCTTTCCTTGAACAGGAGTGTGTTTACTGCGTTCAGAAAACATTATATTTATAGCAAAACGGATGACATAACAAAATCATAGTTTATGGTATCACGTCACCAGGAATGTCTACTAAATTGATTGTGAGTATTGTTGTTATTAGAACATAGTTTACAATATTTTAGAAGAAAAATGACAAAGGCAACACTTTGATCTGACTCTAGACAGGTGATGTTTTGAGGTTATTACTAAAAAGGAGTGCACTGCTTTCATCTTAGATATACATTCATGATAGAAAGGCACATGTGTGTTAACTGATCAGCTCTTTGTCGCATTAAATAATATACACAGTAGTTTGTTATAGCTTGTTTTAATCGAGGAGAAAACACAAGTGGCACAAGAGAGAAGAGGGCCTTTGTGTGTTGACTCTACATGGTTCTCATGTGGTGTTTAAGTCCAGCCCCTTCAGAGCGTTCAGCATCAGTCTGTGAGAGTTTACTTGAGAGAAGGAACAGCAATCTACTATCCGAGACAATAATGGCAGAAGTCGCACCAGCACCAGCTCCGTCACCGGCCAAGGCCGCCAAGAAGAAGGCACCACCCCGACCCAAGAACACCGGCCCCAGCGTCGCTGAGCTGGTCGTCAAGGCCGTGTCCGCCTCCAAGGAGCGGAGCGGTGTGTCCCTGGCTGCGGTCAAGAAGGCTCTGGCTGCCGGCGGCTACGATGTTGAGAAGAACAAGTCCCGCGTTAAGATCGCCGTCAAGAGCCTGGTCGCTAAAGGCACCCTGGTCCAGCTCAAAGGCACCGGGGCTTCTGGCTCTTTCAAGATGAACAAGGCAGAAGCGGTGAAGGTAAAGAAACCTATTGCTAAGAAAGCAGTTAAAGCAAAGAAGCCTGCTGCAGCCAAGAAACCCGCAGCAGCTAAGAAGCCCAAGAAGGTGGCAGCAAAGAAGCCCGCAGCCGCCAAGAAATCACCCAAGAAAGCCAAGAAGCCTGCCGCCAAGAAAGTAGCAGCTAAAAGCCCGAAGAAGGCCGCCAAGAGCCCCAAGAAAGTGGCTAAGAAGCCCGCAGCAGCGGGCTTCTTAGCCAGGCTAAGATACTTCATTATGTGCCATGCTGCAAAGCAAATGTACAGAGCGAGCGATTTACATTAAATTTACAAAAAGCATGGCAATACATCACATACATAGAAAGTAGTAAATGCGTAAGCTAAGAACGTAACAGTGGAATATCTATATAATGACACTATAAACTATACGTATACTATACTATAAAGTGCTGTGACTACATACAATGCAATTCTAGTGTTGTCTACATAACACGATATAAGTTCCAGCCAAGAAGGTTGCCAAACCCAAGGCAGCAAAGAACGCCGCTCCCAAAAAGAAGTAAACTGCCTGCTCCATCTTTATACCCACAAAAGGCTCTTTTAAGAGCCGACCACATTATTTTATAAGAGTATACTATCCTCACTTTTTACGTCATGGTCACATGTTGGCACTGGAAGCTTATGGCTTTATATTAATACATTTTCGTATACATTTTTTTTGCCTTACGAGCAAAAATACAATTGAGTAGTGCCATTACAAATGTAATAGCAAAACAACTAAAGAGAAAAACAGTAACACGTCCACCTCATCAAATTTAAATTGTCAAGTTAGACATGTATTACCATGTGTTGTGCCTATATCTCACAACTTCATCAAATGCATAGAAATAGTCATCAAGGATGAGAACATAACATCTGTCTATTGTCTAACAGTAGAATATCTGTACAATATAGTCTATGTAGTATATTATACATGCTATCGAAATAACATAGTTTAGTCTTTGCATGAATTCGTCGAGGCTAGATTTGACAAAACATTAGGAAGGGTGGGGATAATTAATCACATACATATTAATATATATATTATAATATGATATAGAATATAGAGAGAGTTTTTGTTTGTGTTTGTGTGTGAGAGAGAGAACAACACTAAATGTGACCATTATCTTGACACACACACACACACACACACACACACACACACACACACACACACACACACACACACACACACACACACACACACACACACACACACACACACTCACACACACCATGGACACTTTAATAATACTGTACATTTTGATCATTTGCATATTGTATTGTGTAAGTTAATGTTCCTTTACCTTTATTTTAGGCGGTCCTGAAATGTAATCGCTCTCTTCATTATGTTGATGAGTGGGTATTAATGAGTGGGTATCGCCTGGACTCACCACTGACCAATCAGAGAACAACGGCGTCTCAGAAGCGCAAATAAAAGCAGAAGTTTGCGGCTGCAATAAGCATTCTATTCTCAACTTCTTTGGAAGAGAACAAGACAAGATACAATGGCAAGAACTATAAGAAGCAGACCGCTCGTATGTCCACCGGCGGCAAAGCGCCCAGGAAACAGCTCGCCACCAAGGCAGCTCGTAAGAGCGCGCCGGCAACCGGTGGAGTGAAGAAACCTCACCGTTACCGTCCAGGTACAGTGGCTCTGAGGGAGATCCTGCTTATCCGCAAGCTGCTCTTCCAGCGCCTGGTGCGGGAGATGACCGGCCTGACCGGTGTGGTGGTCGTGGAGTCTCCTCTCTGCCCGCGTCTCCCCGTGGAACGTGTCTCCACAGAGCGGCCCGGTTCCATCCTGGACCGTGATGACAAACTGCACTGTTTCTCTCCAGAGAAACAGCTCTCCCCGCCCGGCTCAAAGTGCGCCGTCGGGTGGTATGTGTGTCCAGAGGAGATGCCCGGCCCGGAGCGGATCGATTACCTGCTGAAAAAAATGGACGAGGACCGTGTTTCTCCATATACATTTTCGATATTGAATTAGTTTTAGAAGGTTGCCAAACCCAAGGCAGCAAAGAAGGCCGCTCCCAAAAAGAAGTAAACTGCCTGCTCCATCTTTATACCCACAAAAGGCTCTTTTAAGAGCCTACCACATTATTTTATAAGAGTATACTATCCTCACTTTTTACGTCATGGTCACATGTTGGCACTGGAAGCTTATGGCTTTATATTAATACATTTTCGTATACATTTTTTTTGCCTTATGACTCCTTTTGTTCTAAATAACACTATGAGGGGGGGCACGCTACTATGAAAGGCAACGCCATTTTATTTCAACAAGTCAATTAAATGTGCTTTACACAGAACATCAAGCAATGGTGTTCCAAAACTATGGAATGCACTTCCAATTACAATCAGAACTCCCAATATTCCGCTATAGTCTGAAAACCCACCTTTTCAGACTCCATCATGGCCCGTAGCACTTACACTACCAGTAGTTAGTATATATGGGTGATCATTACACCCTGTGGCCACTGGGGGCGCCAGTGAGTACTTTATGTTAATTTATGTTAATTTATTCATACATTCCATACATTCCATACATTCCATAATCATATTGTATATATCATAAAAATCATATTATATTATAATTATTATTATTATTATTATAATCGTTTTATTTATGTATGTGATGTATTGCCATGCTTTTTGTTCTTGCTTAAGTGTTAAGCTTAAGTGTTTTATAACAATAAGTGTTTAAAATCTGTCCCTATCTCTCCCTCTCTCTCTCTGTCCCCTTTGTGTGCGTGTTTTTCATGACAGTCTCTCACACCCAAAAGCCCCACAGACACCGCGTCTCCAGGTGTGAATAGAACAATAGAAAGTTTAGATGAACCTCTGTGGGGGGTGGGGGATCCCTTATCTTTTAGAAGTGCCAGCTGGCAGTTGTAAACCCCCCCTCCTCAAAACATTGTTTGTTGTGTTAATGTGTTAATTATGTTAATTAGAGGGGGGGGGGGGGGGGTTGTATGCAGTGTGTGTGTGTGTGTGGGGGCCAGGGGGGTGGGGGTCCCCTTCTCTTTGAAAGTGACAGGTGACAGGTGACCGGGGGCAGGTGACAGCAGCTGACAGCTGACAGGAAAACACACAGCTTGTGTGATGGTATACCCCTAACATTGCAATTTCCAGGTGCATATATACGTTGGAGTAATGGGTGTACAGTAGTAGCCTGGCTAATAAGCCAGACTAATATGATATCACACAACACTGTCGCGGTATATCAGTCTGGGCTGGCTCCACTTGGATTTCATTTCCCGGGGAACATTTTCTCTTTGACGCAATTGGTCAGAGCTACTGTCAGTCAAAGGTCTCAAGCATTGAACGTCACTGTACCAAAGCCCGCCTATATTGCATACCGTGTCCCTATTGGTCCGACCTGTTCTCTGCTGTAGGAAAGAGGCGTGCTACTGAGCCTCGCCAGACCGTAATCCGCTGGTAGGCAACTTTTTTTTGCCAACGGCTGATTCGGTCTGGTTTATTAACCAGGCTAGTACAGTAGGTGTACACTATTGAGTATAGGTATGGAAAATAAAAGTATGAATAAATTATGCAAATTTAAAAAAGAAAATGAATTTAAGCAAAACTTATAATGAAAAAAAAAAAGAAAAAAAAAAAAAAAAGAAAATAAAAAACTTAAAAAAACTTGAAAAAAAGAAAAACACTTAAAAAGCTTAAAGTTAAAAAAAGTTACAAAACAAAGTTAAAAGTTAAAAACTTAAACAAATAAAGAAAAGGAGAAAAATGAAAAAATCAAGAACTTTTAGTGTAAATGTGGTCTCTCAATTGTACTGCCTATGTATGTGTGAACTCGTAGTGAAGAAAGCTTGAACTAGCTTGGGTGTTGTAGATGCCGCAAATATGTTCGAAAAGGTTTGTACAATGGTTAGTTAGAGGGGGTGGTCTACTGTGTGGGTGGGGTGTGTATGGGGTTGGTCTACTATGTGTAGGTGTAGTCTAGTGTAAATGTGGCGTATAGCTGGTACTGCAGGTTTAAACATCAGATTGGTCTGCTGTCTAGCTTTTCTTTTTTGTCTAACAGATTTGTCCATTTTATGGTGTAATTCCATTTTTGACCCATAGACTATGGATCTAATAATGTAGGTGTAATTCCTCATACAACCACTACAGACCTGTAGGATTTTTCGTCCCAGTGGTTCAGAGGATACCCCTCATCCAGGGGCCCTACAAGGGGGTGTAATACCAGTTTTGGCCCATAGACTATGGATTTGAGCATCTCATCGGGGGTAATACCGGTTAACATCACTACACCCCAATGCATCAGGGTTTCAAGCCCTCTAGGGGAGTGGATCTCAGTCTGCTATTATTTGGTATCCTTCAGACATGATGAGGCTCTTACATGTAACATATCTGTCCTCTCTAATTATATTACAATGCTTTTCTTTTTTGTCTAACAGATTTGTCCATTTTATGGTGTAATTCCATCTTTGACCCATAGACTATGGATCTAATAATGTAGGTGTAATTCCTCATACTGCCACTACAGACCTATAGGGGGTTTCAGCCTCCTAGTGCAATTCATCTATTTATTTTTCGTCCCAGTGGTTCAGAGGACACCCCTCATCCAGGGGCCCTACAAGGGGGTGTAATACCAGTTTTGGCCCATAGACTATGGATTTGAGCATCTCATCGGGGTAATACCGGTTAACACCACTACACCCCAATGCATCAGGGTTTCAAGCCCTCTAGGGGAGTGGATCTCAGTCTGCTATTATTTGGTATCCTTCAGACATGATGAGGCTCTTACATGGAACATATCTGTCCTCTCTAATTATATTACAATATGGTTATGTTATGCTCATAGGGAACAGTGGTTCGAGCAGTAATTATTGTCTTCAGACAATGTATGATCAGGTTATTAACCAAACATTACAGGTAGTATATCATAATCCCATATGGTCTAGTGGTTTAGGATGCTTGGAGTCTAGCCATGAGACCCTAGTTTGACTCTTGGTGTGGGAAATATAAGTATATGTTTTCAATTATAGTGAAAGTTAATGATATCTACCTAGTGGGCAGTTTCTATAGATCTTGATCAACCAGTCATGCAAACGATTTCAGCACCATAGATAGCATTATGCCCCTATTGTTAGGACTATTAGTACACCTTATGTAGACACAGAACTCTATAGTGCATACGTATTGGTTCATCATACAGATATTCCACTGATGGATTGATGGTAGGTTACTAGTTAGCGCATGATTCATGTTGATAATCTTTTGAAAAATGTGATTTTTACGGGGGTTCATATGGTAAAATGTAAATTGTGAACTACATAACAATACTATTTACAGCATCACATACACAAAAATGATACAAAAACAAACAACAATCATACAACAGCAGAAAAACAAGACAATACGTGACACAACAAACAAAAAATACTAAAACAAAATAAATAAACTACACAGCAGACAAGACAATATGTAACAAACATATGTGATAAAAACACGAAACAAAATCAAAAACTGGACAAAACACAACAAAACAAAAACTTGACAAAACACAACACAAACAAAAAATACTAAAACAAATATCATGACACAAAAACAAAACAAAAATTATACAACAGCAGAAAACAAAACAAAAATGACACAAAGCAAACAGCAAAAAACATAACACAGCAGCAATACGAAACAAAATCAAAAAGGCTATACACCAGACAAGACAATATGTAACAAACACATGTGATAAAAACACGAAACAAAACAAAAACTTGACAAAGCACAACACCACAAAAACTTGACAAAACACAACACAAACAAAAAAATACTAAAACAAATATCATGACACAAACGTAAACAAAATAAATAAACTACACTTCAGACAAAACAAACGTGACAAAACAAAAACACAAAACACACATTAAACAAACATCATGACACAAAAACAAAACAAAAATTATACAACAGCAGAAAACAAAACAAAAATCACACAAAGCAAACAGCAAAAAACATAACACAGCAACAATACGAAACAAAATCAAAAGGCTACACACCAGACAAGACAATATGTAACAAACACATGTGATAAAAACAAAATCAAAAACTGGACAAAACACAACAAAACAAAAACTTGACAAAACACAACACAAACAAAAAATACTAAAACAAAAATAAATAAACTACACAGCAGACAAAACAAACTTGACAAAACAAAAAACTTTTTAAAAACAAAAACACAAAACACACTTTAAACAAACATCATGACACAAAAACAAAACAAAAATTATACAACAGCAGACAACACAACACAAACATAATAACTTGACATTGTAGTATATGACTAAACGTGTAGCTAGATGGAATAGGGGGGTGTACACAGACATGACCTGATACCGTACATGTCCAGATCAGGCAGCTATAGCACCACCAGCAGGTGGTTTTTGCTAAAACCCATTTTATTTTGGAGCAAAATGGCTCAAATCATCAGATACCCTCCACGGCTAAGAAGAAAGGGACTGCTATCATGAGGCCCACAACCTGACAGGGCCGGTTTTTATCTAGTATCTAGGCTAGTTTCATCTATATAGTTGTATCTAGTATACAAGCTTTTGCTCAATATTACAAATTATTTACAGTTTTTATTTTATTTGTAATGATAAGATGTTTTGTGGAGAAAACGTATAATTCCTACATAGGCAGGGGTTATCGATCTACAGTGATATGTATAGATAGTTTCGTCAGTGATAGATAGTAAATCCTTCACCATCAATCACCAGGCATTTTTGACTCATTCACTCAGTTGTTCTCCCCCATTATATTATGACTAGTACATTATTCAACCAATACCAATAACTATTAACTAATAACTATTTTGCCAACTAAATTTGGAATAATTGTTAATTTCGGCTATTTTATCATTTTTCAGACATGTTCTCTATCCATTTTGTAAATGTGCAAACCTCTGTAGTGGTAAAAGACCCCCATACTTCACCATTCCCCCTGTGGGTAGATAATTACAGAGCCAACAGCGCCCTAACAGCATCCTAACAGCATCCTCCATCTGATTTCACCAGCCAATGGTCTATATGGTCTATCAGAGATACAGGACAGCAACATTTTTGAGTATTGGGTATTCTGAGTACATACACAAATTAACCTCAGTGACATATCCAACACTCATTTACCATTACATTCTGATTAAAACATGGTTTTCCCCCCTATTATCTCACTAAATTGATCCCTAGGGGGGTATTGTACGGAAAAAAGGGCATGAAATCTGATGTGGAACACCGTATCTTAACATCTTAGTGAAAATAATAGGCTAAATCAGCATAATAGTTCTCAATCCTGGCTGAGGATAGTAGGTAAATTAGGTCACTAGATCATTTGCACACCCAAAGTTGCTGTGAAACTTCACAATATACAATAAATATATATATATTTATGTCAGGGACCTAGTAAAATATAGTGTAAGGGGTGCATGGGGGTAAATAAATAGGCATTTTCGGTTTATAAAGACCTAAAGAGCCCTGAAGATATTGTATTCATTGTTAAAGCTCTGCATAATATAGATCCAGCTACCACTTATTGCACACTATGGGCTGATTGTTTTAATGATAGACACAATATTTCTGACTTTTGACACCATGATATATGACTTGGGTACTCGCTGTCACAACTGGGTCAATAAAAAATATACCAATTATGTACAGATGTTGGTGTCTCTACAGCTTTACACAAAAATATTATAGCGTTAGGCGTGATGAAGACGATCATTGTATGAATTTTATCAGGGGTTTTCTAGGGGAAGTTTTGAAAAGAGTCAACAAGTTGGCACATTATACTTGAAAATACTACATTCAAGTTGTTTATGTTTGGGCAAGGGTCACAATTTCACACAAATTACTCCCCCATCACTGGGGAACACAGTCATGTGGACACAGTCACTGTAAGTTTTACATACATAAACTATGTTGTTCATGGTGTAAATAAAAATATTATACATTGAGTCACTAATATGACTTAATATAACACCCCTTTTGACTAGACCCAATCACTCTTTGTATCACCAAATTCTTCTATTGGTGTCTATTCTACACACAAAGTATGAAGTGAAATGCTAAACCCCTCAAAAGAGACTGACCCTAAACCAAGCCAAGCTACCAGAGCTGTTTCATAAAACAGATACTGATGTTAAACACATACAATGTTGCAGAAATGATTTGCACTAACAAAATGACAACAAAATATACACATTTTTATGATTACATATTTTATTACGACTGCATATTTAGGAATATTCACAGTAGGCACTGTAGATGGTACACAATATCAGACCAATATTTGTCTCAATACAGTACATACAACATACAATGTGTACAATGTAATAATACGAGGGCAGAAAACTGTATGCAATATATGCAACTATACAATTGTTTCATTATATGCATAACTTATACGTGCCGCATTAGTTATGTCTTTGATTTTTGCGTGTATATAGGGTAAATCCTTCAGGTCATGCAGAAAACATCTGCATATTCCATGGATTCTTGACAGTGGTGCTACAATTCCGTGAGTTTCCAATACCTTCATAACCCTAGGTATAAATTCATCAGTCCATAGCTGTTCGTTAAATCTTTAAAATGATTGTAGAAGTAATATCTAGGTGCAGTGTTGGGTGTAACGGCGCTATTAATAACGGCGTTATGTAACGGACTACTTTTATTGGTAACGGAATAAAGTAACTCGTTAGTTTTGCAATTTAGTAGTTATAGTTACAGTTACATTTCCAACAAAGTAATCCCGTTACTATAATGTGTAATTATGTGTCTCTGTTCATTTTGTTGGCAAGATTAAAAAATAAATAAAAGCCGCGACTCACATTCCTCCTCCTCCCTTCTGTGTGATCTGTGCACCTGATATGTGGCAGCTGCACTGTCAATAAACTGTCAGCCTGTGCGCATGTGCAGAAAAGCTGCCCGGACAGCTGATTCATTTATTCAAGCGAAATGGCGGCGAACGACAACGAGTGTGACAGACCAGTGTCAGCCTTTTGGAAATGGAAATATAAGCATTATTTTAATTTTATCAGACTGAAAGACGAAAAGAACATTGAAGTAAAATGCAAGCTGTGTCTGGGTAAAAAGCTGTCTTCTTCGCGGATTTCTACAGCCAACTTAAAGAAGCACTTGGAGAAAATACACCACAACACAACATTGGTGGCGAGGGCTGTTCAAGAAAACGACAATCCCCTCCCGACGAAAACAACAATAATGATGATGCAGACGGCGGACCAGCTCATAAACAGCAACGATTGGATTTAACTTCATCATCAGTCACTCAAAAGGAAATCAATGAGCTTGTAGCTGGTTACGTGGTGGAGCGTATGCTACCGCTTTCCACTGTGGAGTCTCCATCTTTCCGTAAGATAATTAGTAAAATCCCTATGGCGCGCAACAAGGAGGGAAGTTTGCCTGACAGAAAAACATTTTCCAGCTACCTTGACAAAGCTTACTGTGACATGGAGAAAGAGCTGAAATCAACGTTTGAAGGCTTACAATATGTTTCCACTACAGCTGACCTGTGGACAGCATGCAATAAGAGCTTTATGGGAATGACGGCCCACTGGATTGAACCCTCTACTTTGCAGCGCAAGAAAGCCCTGCGCAGAGTCATTGACAATCCCATAGCGGACCTGAATAGGCTTTGCACCGAACTAGGAATCAGGTGCTTTTTAGAGAAAGAGTACCAGTTCCTAAACGAGTATTGTAAGGTTGTGAAGCCCCTCACAATAGCCCTGGATATTCTTCAAGGCGAAGACAACTGCTTTCATGGAACTATCCTGCCAACACTCGAGGCCCTGATGGCTAGAACCCTGGGGTTAAAGGATACGCTCTCCCGTGTGACAGCTGGCCTGCCCGATTTCATAGTCGAGGTAAATATTGTTCATGCTCATAGCACTTGATCTAAAATTGTAGTGCACTGTCCATGTGATCATTATTAATTATTATCTTATTTATTATTATTATTATCATTATTATTATTATTAAATTAATACTGATGGGGGTGTCAACATCATGTGTAAGGATAAATCTAACATAGATGTGCACATGCACATGTTTTTATTGTATTTATTTTTAATAGCGTTTTGTAATATTATGCCTTGCAGGCCGTCAAGAAACGTTTCGCCTCCACGCTGGACAGTAAGGAGGCCTTGCTGGCTGCAGCGACCCTTCCTAAATTCAAGCTGCGATGGATGAAAGAGGACGAGCAAAAAGACCGCACGAAGACGCTCCTCGTTGCCGAGCTCCGTGCTCTCCCGGTTGATGAAGTGCCGCAGGAAATACCGCCGGTGTTGGCTGTCCCTGTCGCCGGAGAAGACGAGGCAGAGGGTGATGATTTCTTTGCTTTTGCAGAAGAAAGACATGACGTATCGCAGTCGGCGGACAGTGAAATAGCGGACTATTTCAAGTCAGCAAGTTATGAGATGGATGTATTGAATAAGTTCCCGATGATCAAAAAGATCTTTCTTCGACTCAATACCCCAACACCATCCAGTGCCCCCGTCGAGAGGCTTTTCAGCCTCGGGAGTCTCGTTCTCACCCCCAGGAGGAACAGACTATCCGACACACGCTTTGAAAAACTTGTTCTCCTCCGTTACAATCACCACTTTGGATAATTTGGATTAGCCTGCTACGCATTGATTTGGTGAGTGTATAGGCCTAAGCCTGTAGGCAACTTTGTTGTTGCGTTTTGACTGTAATGTTGTTGTTATTCTGCTGCATGCTGTGAAGTTTCGTTTTATTCATAGGCACGTTGAGAAGTCCGGCTATTGTATTTTAACTAAGCCTATATTTCGTTTACATTGTGGTTCTGTGTGCGTTTAATTTGTGACTGTCACCAATCACCATTGTGGAAATGTCCTGAATCCTGATTGTCCTCATTTTGAAGGATTCAGCCTTCAGATGTCTTTGAGACAAATTTAATTTAATGTAGGCTATTATAATTGTATGAGCCTGCGCTGATTGAATATCTATTCGAGAGAGGCCTATACCCTCGGTTTCTTTTGACTGTATGTCCCATTTTGTTTTTATTTTTGCTGATAAATTTAAAGAGGCCTACGCATTGTATTTGTTGCAGCCTATGGCCTGATTGCCCTCATTACATATACGCATATTGATTCCCCGGGAGTCCGGGACCTGTACTTTTCTGTCCAGTCCCATGTGTAGTAGGATGATTGTGCGAATTATATTCATTAATAAAAGAGCTGTAAAGGGGATATTGTCTATTGTGTCTATTGTCTCTTGTTTTTAACCGGCCGTGATATCAAAGGCGGGCGGCGCAATGACGGTAGGCAGTATACAATGTAAGTTATGCAACCAATTTGCGCAAGCATTTGAAAATGGGTTTTTAATTGTCGGGTAACGGAAAAGTAACGGAAAATAATCTATTCTTTTACTTTTCTCAGAAGGTAATTTGTAACGGTAAGGGATTCTTTTTATGGGCAGTAATCCAGTAACCTAACGACGTTACTTTCTAAAGTAACGATGCCCAACACTGTCTAGGTGTAACATCCAAACACGGGTGTTCGGTTTGGTTAGAATGGTTTATCTGACAACCGTTGCAACTTTCTCTCATCTGTTCAGTTATAGCCTTTTCGAGTAGTTGCACAATTCGTATTTTCATAATATCTATATATACTGTGCTGATCACCCAGTCATTCTCATCCATAGTCAGGGACAAATTCACTGGGGAGGGCGTCGAAAGCACTGGTGAGGTGGTTGGAGTGTCATGGGGAACGGGTGAATTTGTGGATAATAGGCCTACCCTCTCAAAATATTCAGCGTCCCCTGTATCATAGCCCCAAAATGCTATCTCATCATATTCAGCGTCTTCGTCCGTATCATCATATTCATCTATTTTTTGTCTATTCTATACACAAAGTATGAAGTTAGAGGCTAAACGCCACTCAAATGAGACTTAACCCTAAACCATACCAAACCAAGCTACCAAAACTAATTAAATAAAACAGATACTGATGTTAAACTACATGTTAGTGCAATTCATTTCTATAACATTGTATGTGTTTAACATCAGTATCTGTTTTATTTAATTAGTTTTGGTAGCTTGGTTTGGTATGGTTTAGGGTTAAGTCTCATTTGAGTGGCGTTTAGCCTCTAACTTCATACTTTGTGTATAGAATAGACAAAAAATAGATGAATATGATGATACGGACGAAGACGCTGAATATGATGAGATAGCATTTTGGGGCTATGATACAGGGGACGCTGAATATTTTGAGAGGGTAGGCCTATTATCCACAAATTCACCCGTTCCCCATGACACTCCAACCACCTCACCAGTGCTTTCGACGCCCTCCCCAGTGAATTTGTCCCTGACTATGGATGAGAATGACTGGGTGATCAGCACAGTATATATAGATATTATGAAAATACGAATTGTGCAACTACTCGAAAAGGCTATAACTGAACAGAATCCATGGAATATGCAGATGTTTTCTGCATGACCTGAAGGATTTACCCTATATACACGCAAAAATCAAAGACATAACTAATGCGGCACGTATAAGTTATGCATATAATGAAACAATTGTATAGTTGCATATATTGCATACAGTTTTCTGCCCTCGTATTATTACATTGTACACATTGTATGTTGTATGTACTGTATTGAGACAAATATTGGTCTGATATTGTGTACCATCTACAGTGCCTACTGTGAATATTCCTAAATATGCAGTCGTAATAAAATATGTAATCATAAAAATGTGTATATTTTGTTGTCATTTTGTTAGTGCAAATCATTTCTGCAACATTGTATGTGTTTAACATCAGTATCTGTTTTATGAAACAGCTCTGGTAGCTTGGCTTGGTTTAGGGTCAGTCTCTTTTGAGGGGTTTAGCATTTCACTTCATACTTTGTGTGTAGAATAGACACCAATAGAAGAATTTGGTGATACAAAGAGTGATTGGGTCTAGTCAAAAGGGGTGTTATATTAAGTCATATTAGTGACTCAATGTATAATATTTTTATTTACACCATGAACAACATAGTTTATGTATGTAAAACTTACAGTGACTGTGTCCACATGACTGTGTTCCCCAGTGATGGGGGAGTAATTTGTGTGAAATTGTGACCCTTGCCCAAACATAAACAACTTGAATGTAGTATTTTCAAGTATAATGTGCCAACTTGTTGACTCTTTTCAAAACTTCCCCTAGAAAACCCCTGATAAAATTCATACAATGATCGTCTTCATCACGCCTAACGCTATAATATTTTTGTGTAAAGCTGTAGAGACACCAACATCTGTACATAATTGGTATATTTTTTATTGACCCAGTTGTGACAGCGAGTACCCAAGTCATATATCATGGTGTCAAAAGTCAGAAATATTGTGTCTATCATTAAAACAATCAGCCCATAGTGTGCAATAAGTGGTAGCTGGATCTATATTATGCAGAGCTTTAACAATGAATACAATATCTTCAGGGCTCTTTAGGTCTTTATAAACCGAAAATGCCTATTTATTTACCCCCATGCACCCCTTACACTATATTTTACTAGGTCCCTGACATAAATATATATATATTTATTGTATATTGTGAAGTTTCACAGCAACTTTGGGTGTGCAAATGATCTAGTGACCTAATTTACCTACTATCCTCAGCCAGGATTGAGAACTATTATGCTGATTTAGCCTATTATTTTCACTAAGATGTTAAGATACGGTGTTCCACATCAGATTTCATGCCCTTTTTTCCGTACAATACCCCCCTAGGGATCAATTTAGTGAGATAATAGGGGGGAAAACCATGTTTTAATCAGAATGTAATGGTAAATGAGTGTTGGATATGTCACTGAGGTTAATTTGTGTATGTACTCAGAATACCCAATACTCAAAAATGTTGCTGTCCTGTATCTCTGATAGACCATATAGACCATTGGCTGGTGAAATCAGATGGAGGATGCTGTTAGGATGCTGTTAGGGCGCTGTTGGCTCTGTAATTATCTACCCACAGGGGGAATGGTGAAGTATGGGGGTCTTTTACCACTACAGAGGTTTGCACATTTACAAAATGGATAGAGAACATGTCTGAAAAATGATAAAATAGCCGAAATTAACAATTATTCCAAATTTAGTTGGCAAAATAGTTATTAGTTAATAGTTATTGGTATTGGTTGAATAATGTACTAGTCATAATATAATGGGGGAGAACAACTGAGTGAATGAGTCAAAAATGCCTGGTGATTGATGGTGAAGGATTTACTATCTATCACTGACGAAACTATCTATACATATCACTGTAGATCGATAACCCCTGCCTATGTAGGAATTATACGTTTTCTCCACAAAACATCTTATCATTACAAATAAAATAAAAACTGTAAATAATTTGTAATATTGAGCAAAAGCTTGTATACTAGATACAACTATATAGATGAAACTAGCCTAGATACTAGATAAAAACCGGCCCTGTCAGGTTGTGGGCCTCATGATAGCAGTCCCTTTCTTCTTAGCCGTGGAGGGTATCTGATGATTTGAGCCATTTTGCTCCAAAATAAAATGGGTTTTAGCAAAAACCACCTGCTGGTGGTGCTATAGCTGCCTGATCTGGACATGTACGGTATCAGGTCATGTCTGTGTACACCCCCCTATTCCATCTAGCTACACGTTTAGTCATATACTACAATGTCAAGTTATTATGTTTGTGTTGTGTTGTCTGCTGTTGTATAATTTTTGTTTTGTTTTTGTGTCATGATGTTTGTTTAAAGTGTGTTTTGTGTTTTTGTTTTTAAAAAGTTTTTTGTTTTGTCAAGTTTGTTTTGTCTGCTGTGTAGTTTATTTATTTTTGTTTTAGTATTTTTTGTTTGTGTTGTGTTTTGTCAAGTTTTTGTTTTGTTGTGTTTTGTCCAGTTTTTGATTTTGTTTTTATCACATGTGTTTGTTACATATTGTCTTGTCTGGTGTGTAGCCTTTTGATTTTGTTTCGTATTGTTGCTGTGTTATGTTTTTTGCTGTTTGCTTTGTGTGATTTTTGTTTTGTTTTCTGCTGTTGTATAATTTTTGTTTTGTTTTTGTGTCATGATGTTTGTTTAATGTGTGTTTTGTGTTTTTGTTTTGTCACGTTTGTTTTGTCTGAAGTGTAGTTTATTTATTTTGTTTACGTTTGTGTCATGATATTTGTTTTAGTATTTTTTTGTTTGTGTTGTGTTTTGTCAAGTTTTTGTGGTGTTGTGCTTTGTCAAGTTTTTGTTTTGTTTCGTGTTTTTATCACATGTGTTTGTTACATATTGTCTTGTCTGGTGTATAGCCTTTTTGATTTTGTTTCGTATTGCTGCTGTGTTATGTTTTTTGCTGTTTGCTTTGTGTCATTTTTGTTTTGTTTTCTGCTGTTGTATAATTTTTGTTTTGTTTTTGTGTCATGATATTTGTTTTAGTATTTTTTGTTTGTGTTGTGTTTTGTCAAGTTTTTGTTTTGTTGTGTTTTGTCCAGTTTTTGATTTTGTTTCGTGTTTTTATCACATATGTTTGTTACATATTGTCTTGTCTGCTGTGTAGTTTATTTATTTTGTTTTAGTATTTTTTGTTTGTTGTGTCACGTATTGTCTTGTTTTTCTGCTGTTGTATGATTGTTGTTTGTTTTTGTATCATTTTTGTGTATGTGATGCTGTAAATAGTATTGTTATGTAGTTCACAATTTACATTTTACCATATGAACCCCCGTAAAAATCACATTTTTCAAAAGATTATCAACATGAATCATGCGCTAACTAGTAACCTACCATCAATCCATCAGTGGAATATCTGTATGATGAACCAATACGTATGCACTATAGAGTTCTGTGTCTACATAAGGTGTACTAATAGTCCTAACAATAGGGGCATAATGCTATCTATGGTGCTGAAATCGTTTGCATGACTGGTTGATCAAGATCTATAGAAACTGCCCACTAGGTAGATATCATTAACTTTCACTATAATTGAAAACATATACTTATATTTCCCACACCAAGAGTCAAACTAGGGTCTCATGGCTAGACTCCAAGCATCCTAAACCACTAGACCATATGGGATTATGATATACTACCTGTAATGTTTGGTTAATAACCTGATCATACATTGTCTGAAGACAATAATTACTGCTCGAACCACTGTTCCCTATGAGCATAACATAACCATATTGTAATATAATTAGAGAGGACAGATATGTTCCATGTAAGAGCCTCATCATGTCTGAAGGATACCAAATAATAGCAGACTGAGATCCACTCCCCTAGAGGGCTTGAAACCCTGATGCATTGGGGTGTAGTGGTGTTAACCGGTATTACCCCGATGAGATGCTCAAATCCATAGTCTATGGGCCAAAACTGGTATTACACCCCCTTGTAGGGCCCCTGGATGAGGGGTGTCCTCTGAACCACTGGGACGAAAAATAAATAGATGAATTGCACTAGGAGGCTGAAACCCCCTATAGGTCTGTAGTGGCAGTATGAGGAATTACACCTACATTATTAGATCCATAGTCTATGGGTCAAAGATGGAATTACACCATAAAATGGACAAATCTGTTAGACAAAAAAGAAAAGCATTGTAATATAATTAGAGAGGACAGATATGTTACATGTAAGAGCCTCATCATGTCTGAAGGATACCAAATAATAGCAGACTGAGATCCACTCCCCTAGAGGGCTTGAAACCCTGATGCATTGGGGTGTAGTGATGTTAACCGGTATTACCCCCGATGAGATGCTCAAATCCATAGTCTATGGGCCAAAACTGGTATTACACCCCCTTGTAGGGCCCCTGGATGAGGGGTATCCTCTGAACCACTGGGACGAAAAATCCTACAGGTCTGTAGTGGTTGTATGAGGAATTACACCTACATTATTAGATCCATAGTCTATGGGTCAAAAATGGAATTACACCATAAAATGGACAAATCTGTTAGACAAAAAAGAAAAGCTAGACAGCAGACCAATCTGATGTTTAAACCTGCAGTACCAGCTATACGCCACATTTACACTAGACTACACCTACACATAGTAGACCAACCCCATACACACCCCACCCACACAGTAGACCACCCCCTCTAACTAACCATTGTACAAACCTTTTCGAACATATTTGCGGCATCTACAACACCCAAGCTAGTTCAAGCTTTCTTCACTACGAGTTCACACATACATAGGCAGTACAATTGAGAGACCACATTTACACTAAAAGTTCTTGATTTTTTCATTTTTCTCCTTTTCTTTATTTGTTTAAGTTTTTAACTTTTAACTTTGTTTTGTAACTTTTTTTAACTTTAAGCTTTTTAAGTGTTTTTCTTTTTTTCAAGTTTTTTTAAGTTTTTTATTTTCTTTTTTTTTTTTTTTTCATTATA
This sequence comes from Electrona antarctica, assembly GCF_951216825.1. Lineage (NCBI taxonomy): Eukaryota > Metazoa > Chordata > Actinopteri > Myctophiformes > Myctophidae > Electrona > Electrona antarctica. Next base: position 48,659,658 of record NC_136807.1, read on the forward strand.
AGTTTTGCTTAAATTCATTTTCTTTTTTAAATTTGCATAATTTATTCATACTTTTATTTTCCATACCTATACTCAATAGTGTACACCTACTGTACTAGCCTGGTTAATAAACCAGACCGAATCAGCCGTTGGCAAAAAAAAGTTGCCTACCAGCGGATTACGGTCTGGCGAGGCTCAGTAGCACGCCTCTTTCCTACAGCAGAGAACAGGTCGGACCAATAGGGACACGGTATGCAATATAGGCGGGCTTTGGTACAGTGACGTTCAATGCTTGAGACCTTTGACTGACAGTAGCTCTGACCAATTGCGTCAAAGAGAAAATGTTCCCCGGGAAATGAAATCCAAGTGGAGCCAGCCCAGACTGATATACCGCGACAGTGTTGTGTGATATCATATTAGTCTGGCTTATTAGCCAGGCTACTACTGTACACCCATTACTCCAACGTATATATGCACCTGGAAATTGCAATGTTAGGGGTATACCATCACACAAGCTGTGTGTTTTCCTGTCAGCTGTCAGCTGCTGTCACCTGCCCCCGGTCACCTGTCACCTGTCACTTTCAAAGAGAAGGGGACCCCCACCCCCCTGGCCCCCACACACACACACACACTGCATACAACCCCCCCCCCCCCCTCTAATTAACATAATTAACACATTAACACAACAAACAATGTTTTGAGGAGGGGGGGTTTACAACTGCCAGCTGGCACTTCTAAAAGATAAGGGATCCCCCACCCCCCACAGAGGTTCATCTAAACTTTCTATTGTTCTATTCACACCTGGAGACGCGGTGTCTGTGGGGCTTTTGGGTGTGAGAGACTGTCATGAAAAACACGCACACAAAGGGGACAGAGAGAGAGAGGGAGAGATAGGGACAGATTTTAAACACTTATTGTTATAAAACACTTAAGCTTAACACTTAAGCAAGAACAAAAAGCATGGCAATACATCACATACATAAATAAAAGGATTATAATAATAATAATAATTATTATAATATAATATGATTTTTATGATATATACAATATGATTATGGAATGTATGGAATGTATGGAATGTATGAATAAATTAACATAAATTAACATAAAGTACTCACTGGCGCCCCCAGTGGCCACAGGGTGTAATGATCACCCATATATACTAACTACTACTACCCCCTTAGATAGCACTTTATGTAGACTTATAGATTGGTTGGATAGGGGCGGGCATATATGTTTACCGTCTAAAGGTGATCATCTCGTTTTTATTTGTACTTTATTATCACGGCCAGGGCACGCAACACATTGATTATTATTGTATCGGGTCGCTCGTTATTTTTGAGAGAGAGAGAGAGAGAGAGAGAGAGAGAGAGAGAGAGAGAGACATTCCCACTCCCCCTCTCTCTCTAACACACACACACACACACACACACACACACACACACACACACACACACGCACACACACACACACACACACACACACACACACACACACACACACACACACACACACACACACACACACACACACACACACACACGCACACACAGTTTAACGTAACAATTTATGTATGTCCACACACGGAAAGCATACAGGAACACAAATATTTTAGGTGCCGTAAAGGTTACATTCACAAACTCATGGATATGTCCTCATGATATAAAGGGCAGCAGAGATGACACACTTTGCCAGCCTTGCATGCCTTGTCTTTGGGCGAGCATCCCAAGTTGTCGAAACCCTCTGACAACCAGTCCGTGGGTAATAGGTATTTCCTAGGCTGGATCACCATAGGAAACAAAGTTCTTAGTCTTGCACTGTTGCTTGGTGTTAAAGCACTCTCTGTAGTTGTTCTCATGCATGTGCGCACACACACACACACACACACACACACACACACACACACACACACACACACACACACACACACACACACACACACACACACACACACACACACACACACACACACACACACTTCCTACATTTTGGGTCATTTTACCGTGCTCAGGTATTCAGCCATGTATATTATCTTTTTGGTGATAGATAGCATTCCATTTAGCTATGTTTTTTGGTAGTCTCTTTCCAGTCGTCAGGTATAGCTTTCTTTTTGTTTTCTTATAATCTGGTTAAATCCAATGGGTTTACCGCCTGGCATATAGTCCCTGGACCAGCTGACATAGGGGGCATCCCTGTAGGTTTTCTCTATGATTAACCACCTTTATTTTAGGCGGTCCTGAAATGTAATCGCTATGGGTATTAATGAGTGGGTATCGCCCTAATTCTGCTGTGCAATTTACAACAATTTAGACATTTAGCAGACATTTAATCCAGAGCGATTTACATTAGGCAAGAACTAAAAGCATGGGGATACATCACATATATAAAATGCATTTATCAAGCATTTAGAAAAACTCTAGACTTGCTTGGTACAGAAGAGTCTCATTCCGCACCCATTCCAGGACGATGAAGTGTGAACAACTGCTGGTTTTGGTGTGAAGCATCTTGTTGAGTTCAATACAATGAAACAATGCCTCCCCTTTCTATGTAAGTGATGTATTGCCATGCTTTTTGTAAATTTAATGTAAATCGCTCTGGATTAAGAGTGTCTGCTAAACGCATACATTGTAATTGTAATTGTAATGGAAATGTGTGAAATGGCACTAGGGAAGAAGTATGCCTATATATATTTGTATTTTATGCAGAGTACAATGAGTACATTTGCTTTGCAGCATGGCACATAATGAAGCCAGACTAATATCACACAACACTGGCAGGCATTTCTTTTTTTGCCAACGGCTGATTCGGTCTGGTTTATTAACCAGGCTAGAAGTATCTAGGCCTACCTGAGAAGTGTCTCCATAATCAAATATACATACAGTTTATAGAAGATTTAAACACTCTTAGTTTTCTGATCACAGTGAGTTATTTGTTATTAAAATTAACCAAGTTTTCCAACAGCTGGCATTCTGTCATTGGAAGTTGGGATCAACTCCACCATCATGCTTTCCTTGAACAGGAGTGTGTTTACTGCGTTCAGAAAACATTATATTTATAGCAAAACGGATGACATAACAAAATCATAGTTTATGGTATCACGTCACCAGGAATGTCTACTAAATTGATTGTGAGTATTGTTGTTATTAGAACATAGTTTACAATATTTTAGAAGAAAAATGACAAAGGCAACACTTTGATCTGACTCTAGACAGGTGATGTTTTGAGGTTATTACTAAAAAGGAGTGCACTGCTTTCATCTTAGATATACATTCATGATAGAAAGGCACATGTGTGTTAACTGGTCAGCTCTTTGTCGCATTAAATAATATACACAGTAGTTTGTTATAACTTGTTTTAATCGAGGAGAAAACACAAGTGGCACAAGAGAGAAGAGGGCCTTTGTGTGTTGACTCTACATGGTTCTCATGTGGTGTTTAAGTCCAGCCCCTTCAGAGCGTTCAGCATCAGTCTGTGAGAGTTTACTTGAGAGAAGGAACAGCAATCTACTATCCGAGACAATAATGGCAGAAGTCGCACCAGCACCAGCTCCGTCACCGGCCAAGGCCAGCGTCGCTGAGCTGGTCGTCAAGGCCGTGTCCGCCTCTGGTAAGGAATTTGAATGGTAAACACACTCACTCATGACAGAGGATGACCGGGAGAAGATGACCGGGACAAGATGACCACACGGTGGATCAGACCATCTGAGGAAAACTTGTGATTGGCCGAGTGGCGGCACTAAGAGACTATAATACTATGGAGGTTGTTGGTGAACTTCACTCATTGTCACTATAGGATGATGGGTCCAGAGCTGATAATTCATTATGAGCTCTGCGGTAATCAATGTTGGTAACATCTGTCTCTGTTCGTTATAGTATGATTGTATAGGATTCATATATTATGATTTGGCTCAAGCACCATTGTAACTAGAAATAGGACATAAAACGGATTGACATAATCTTAACTTCTCCTGTGTATTATTCTGCCTGGTATGAGTACATTTCTGAAATAATCATCAAACGAACGCGTGTTGATTCCATGTTGTTTTGTCTAATACCTCTTGGGAGGTTAAGGGTGAGAAACGGACTGGGATCTCCAGCAGATGGTGACACCTGACGTGATTATTTCGGTGGACTCGGTTACCAGGAGGACGCAGGCTGACACCTAAAGAGCGGGTGGACAAGTTCCCCCTCGGAAGGCGTCTACACGGTGTCTTTTCCCTTGTGGCAACTCAAAATCCCGGGACATATATATAAAGGTAAGTGCAGTGCCTACAATTTTATAGGGCTGTATTACCATTGGAATTTTTCTAAATTTAATATTTTGAGTTGCACTAAGAGAAAGACATTGATTATCCAAAAGCATAGTATTATCAATTTTAAGAACAATAGTGGATGGCCAACATTCGGTACTAACCCAAATACATGTTTTATAAGAAAAAAAGTGAAAAATTGAGGACAGTAGAGATAAGTCTTGAAGAAGAGACACAAGGTCAAGAAAGTCTGGGACTTCAAGTATACACCTATATATGTGTATGTATATATTTATATGAAGATATTGTATGTATGTGTAGGTGTCAAATCCTGCCGGGCAGGTTGCATTTATTAAAGTAATAAATGTATAAGTTTCACTGGCTGGAACTTCAAGTAGGCACCTGTGTATATATATGTGTATCTTTATATAAAGACATTGTGTGTATGCATATGTGTAGGTGTGAAAAATCCTGCTGGGCAGGTTGCATTTGTTAAAAGTAATAAATGTATGGTTGTTAAAGAATCAGTTTGGAAAGTGGTACCAACCATCTTAAGATTCTTTAAGCCAATAAGTACGACCTTTCATTGTTATAGAACAATGTTCACTTAACGTAGCGTAAGTCTCTAGTGAACCAGAAACCGGTGAGGCTGGTTAACGAATAACTGAACATTTTGTCATAGAACTGTAAAAGTAAAGAGAGAATTGTGTAAGTCTGTGTGACACGTGGCTGCTGGATGTTTCCATATACACTTCAACTGTTGATACATTGAAATGTAAGTCTGTGCTCACCATTGTGGTACCTCAATAATAGTCACTCATTCCTCGAAACCCTGTTGTCTCAACTTATTGTCTCTTTTCTTTTACCGACTGAGTTCCTATAGCAGATTGCATGGACATTTTGGAGGTCCAACCTCGATTTTCGGACTGGGTTGCTGTGTTGCTGCTGACGGAGTTTGGCTACGCGGAGAAAGGTGTCCCTTGGCCTGGCAGTTTTTAGGAAATTGAGGTAAGCAGCTCCTTGTGGGGTACCTGGCAGCTTTCGCTGTGTAGCCAACTTCCGCAGTACGTATTGTCTTGTAAAAGTGCAATCTGTTTCGGAAATTCATGTGAGGCATTGTTGGGATTTGGTGTTTTGAAGTATTGGTGATGATTTTGTTTGTTTGTTTGTGTAGTTTGTGTTGTTAGGCATCCACAAAATAGGAGAATACCTTGTATTGCTTCTTATAGTGACAGAGGGGTATTTTTACCTGCTGCTGGTCAAAATAGGTTGGGGAACTGTTTTTATGGTTTTGCCAGACCTCAGGTGGATGGCCTAAAAAGGGAGACGAGAGTCTTGCCTTTTGTAGCTACTAACAGAAAAAGGGGGGTTGATCCTCGCCTTATGGGTCCTTTGCTAACAAGAGCATAAAATAATTGTAAAGCGCTGTATTTTTTTTAAAGAAAAGACGTGACATGAGTGAATGGTCTGCCTGTGACAGCTGATTTGAGTCTTGAGTGTGATATTGTGTGGTCTGCCTGTGTGTGTGTATGTGTGAGAGGCAGACAGTGTGAAAGAAAAAAAGAAAAAAAGAAAAGAAAAAGGAGTGAGGAGAGAGAGGAAGAGAGAGTGTGAGAAAGAGTGGTGTGATTTACACTTTTCACCTTGGCATTTAGTTTTGGTGTGTTGGAATTATAAAATACTCTATTATAGATATTTTTCTGTGTCACATGTGGAGTTAAAGTAATCTTTGATGAAATAGTAGCCTAGATAGTTAAGTCTATTAACTACATTATATAACTTTTATATACTGTGGGGCTAAAGTAATCTTGATGAAAAAGTAACTAAAAAAAAAAAAAAAATACCTCATGTGATCGGTTGAGTATCTAGATTAGGTATTTATTTTATTTTTCCTCTTTTATCTGTCTCTTTTACCTTTTGTGTTAATATGGGTTCCTCAAACTCACGAAAGAAGGATCTACAGGGTCCTGCTAAAATTATGTATGAGAAGTTTGGGGTTAAATCAATTCAATTTTTGCCTAAGTGGCACAAAGATTTAGGATTTCCGTTCCTATAGCAGATTGCGGACACTATCACCAGGGATTTAATAAATGAAATGTAACATGGTAAAGTAGTGTTACTAGTAATAATTTAGTAAAAACAGTAGTAAAAGTATGGTTAAGTATTTGTATGCTTAGCTGCTGCACTTGAAGTGCAGTTCAGAGGTGTGTGTACACAGTATGTGTTGTGAGTATTTCCCATTTCCAGTAATTGTACTAGTTACTCAGATACACATAAGTCAGGGTAGTACTCCTCCTTCATTTCAATTAAGTGAAGCTAAAAAAAAAAATCACATGAAGTGTGTGTACATGGTTTGAATATTCCCCATTTCGGCTTCCTAAGTAAACAGCATAACAGGGGCCGTGCACACCGCTCCAAGGAGCGGAGCGGTGTGTCCCTGGCTGCGGTCAAGAAGGCTCTGGCTGCCGGCGGCTACGATGTTGAGAAGAACAAGTCCCGCGTTAAGATCGCCGTCAAGAGCCTGGTCGCTAAAGGCACCCTGGTCCAGCTCAAAGGCACCGGGGCTTCTGGCTCTTTCAAGATGAACAAGGCAGAAGCGGTGAAGGTAAAGAAACCTATTGCTAAGAAAGCAGTTAAAGCAAAGAAGCCTGCTGCAGCCAAGAAACCCGCAGCAGCTAAGAAGCCCAAGAAGGTGGCAGCAAAGAAGCCCGCAGCCGCCAAGAAATCACCCAAGAAAGCCAAGAAGCCTGCCGCCAAGAAAGTAGCAGCTAAAAGCCCGAAGAAGGCCGCCAAGAGCCCCAAGAAAGTGGCTAAGAAGCCCGCAGCAGCGGGCTTCTTAGCCAGGCTAAGATACTTCATTATGTGCCATGCTGCAAAGCAAATGTACAGAGCGAGCGATTTACATTAAATTTACAAAAAGCATGGCAATACATCACATACATAGAAAGTAGTAAATGCGTAAGCTAAGAACGTAACAGTGGAATATCTATATAATGACACTATAAACTATACGTATACTATACTATAAAGTGCTGTGACTACATACAATGCAATTCTAGTGTTGTCTACATAACACGATATAAGTCCAAGCTCCAGCCAAGAAGGTTGCCAAACCCAAGGCAGCAAAGAACGCCGCTCCCAAAAAGAAGTAAACTGCCTGCTCCATCTTTATACCCACAAAAGGCTCTTTTAAGAGCCGACCACATTATTTTATAAGAGTATACTATCCTCACTTTTTACGTCATGGTCACATGTTGGCACTGGAAGCTTATGGCTTTATATTAATACATTTTCGTATACATTTTTTTTGCCTTACGAGCAAAAATACAATTGAGTAGTGCCATTACAAATGTAATAGCAAAACAACTAAAGAGAAAAACAGTAACACGTCCACCTCATCAAATTTAAATTGTCAAGTTAGACATGTATTACCATGTGTTGTGCCTATATCTCACAACTTCATCAAATGCATAGAAATAGTCATCAAGGATGAGAACATAACATCTGTCTATTGTCTAACAGTAGAATATCTGTACAATATAGTCTATATAGTATATTATACATGCTATCGAAATAACATAGTTTAGTCTTTGCATGAATTCGTCGAGGCTAGATTTGACAAAACATTAGGAAGGGTGGGGATAATTAATCACATACATATTAATATATATATTATAATATGATATAGAATATAGAGAGAGTTTTTGTTTGTGTTTGTGTGTGAGAGAGAGAACAACACTAAATGTGACCATTATCTTGACACACACACACACACACACACACACACACACACACACACACACACACACACACACACACACACACACACACACACACACACACACACACACACACACACACCATGGACACTTTAATAATACTGTACATTTTGATCATTTGCATATTGTATTGTGTAAGTTAATGTTCCTTTACCTTTATTTTAGGCGGTCCTGAAATGTAATCGCTCTCTTCATTATGTTGATGAGTGGGTATTAATGAGTGGGTATCGCCTGGACTCACCACTGACCAATCAGAGAACAACGGCGTCTCAGAAGCGCAAATAAAAGCAGAAGTTTGCGGCTGCAATAAGCATTCTATTCTCAACTTCTTTGGAAGAGAACAAGACAAGATACAATGGCAAGAACTAAGAAGCAGACCGCTCGTATGTCCACCGGCGGCAAAGCGCCCAGGAAACAGCTCGCCACCAAGGCAGCTCGTAAGAGCGCGCCGGCAACCGGTGGAGTGAAGAAACCTCACCGTTACCGTCCAGGTACAGTGGCTCTGAGGGAGATCCTGCTTATCCGCAAGCTGCTCTTCCAGCGCCTGGTGCGGGAGATGACCGGCCTGACCGGTGTGGTGGTCGTGGAGTCTCCTCTCTGCCCGCGTCTCCCCGTGGAACGTGTCTCCACAGAGCGGCCCGGTTCCATCCTGGACCGTGATGACAAACTGCACTGTTTCTCTCCAGAGAAACAGCTCTCCCCGCCCGGCTCAAAGCGCGCCGTCGGGTGGTATGTGTGTCCAGAGGAGATGCCCGGCCCGGAGCGGATCGATTACCTGCTGAAAAAAATGGACGAGGACCGTGTTTCTCCATATACATTTTCGATATTGAATTAGTTTTAGAAGGTTGCCAAACCCAAGGCAGCAAAGAAGGCCGCTCCCAAAAAGAAGTAAACTGCCTGCTCCATCTTTATACCCACAAAAGGCTCTTTTAAGAGCCTACCACATTATTTTATAAGAGTATACTATCCTCACTTTTTACGTCATGGTCACATGTTGGCACTGGAAGCTTATGGCTTTATATTAATACATTTTAGTATACATTTGTTTTGCCTTATGACTCCTTTTGTTCTAAATAACACTATGAGGGGGGGCACGCTACTATGAAAGGCAACGCCATTTTATTTCAACAAGTCAATTAAATGTGCTTTACACAGAACATCAAGCAATGGTGTTCCAAAACTATGGAATGCACTTCCCATTACAATCAGAACTCCCAATATTCCGCTATAGTCTGAAAACCCACCTTTTCAGACTCCATCATGGCCCGTAGCACTTACACTACCCCCTTAGATAGCACTTTATGTAGACTTATAGATTGGTTGGATAGGGGCGGGCATATATGTTTACCGTCTAAAGGTGATCATCTCGTTTTTATTTGTACTTTATTATCACGGCCAGGGCACGCAACACATTGATTATTATTGTATCGGGTCGCTCGTTATTTTTGAGAGAGAGAGAGAGAGAGAGAGAGAGAGACATTCCCACTCCCCTTCTCTCTCTAACACACACACACACACACACACACACACACACACACACACACACACACACACACACACACACACACACACACACACACACACACACACACACACACACACACACACGCACACACAGTTTAACGTAACAATTTATGTATGTCCACACACGGAAAGCATACAGGAACACAAATATTTTAGGTGCCGTAAAGGTTACATTCACAAACTCATGGATATGTCCTCATGATATAAAGGGCATAGATGACACACTTTGCCAGCCTTGCATGCCTTGTCTTTGGGCGAGCATCCCAAGTTGTCGAAACCCTCTGACAACCAGTCCGTGGGTAATAGGTATTTCCTAGGCTGGATCACCATAGGAAACAAAGTTCTTAGTCTTGCACTGTTGCTTGGTGTTAAAGCACTCTCTGTAGTTGTTCTCATGCATGTGCGCACACACACACACACACACACACACACACACACACACACACACACACACACACACACACACACACACACACACACACTTCCTACATTTTGGGTCATTTTACCGTGCTCAGGTATTCAGCCATGTATATTATCTTTTTGGTGATAGATAGCATTCCATTTAGCTATGTTTTTTGGTAGTCTCTTTCCAGTCGTCAGGTATAGCTTTCTTTTTGTTTTCTTATAATCTGGTTAAATCCAATGGGTTTACCGCCTGGCATATAGTCCCTGGACCAGCTGACATAGGGGGCATCCCTGTAGGTTTTCTCTATGATTAACCACCTTTATTTTAGGCGGTCCTGAAATGTAATCGCTATGGGTATTAATGAGTGGGTATCGCCCTAATTCTGCTGTGCAATTTACAACAATTTAGACATTTAGCAGACATTTAATCCAGAGCGATTTACATTAGGCAAGAACTAAAAGCATGGGGATACATCACATATATAAAATGCATTTATCAAGCATTTAGAAAAACTCTAGACTTGCTTGGTACAGAAGAGTCTCATTCCGCACCCATTCCAGGACGATGAAGTGTGAACAACTGCTGGTTTTGGTGTGAAGCATCTTGTTGAGTTCAATACAATGAAACAATGCCTCCCCTTTCTATGTAAGTGATGTATTGCCATGCTTTTTGTAAATTTAATGTAAATCGCTCTGGATTAAGAGTGTCTGCTAAACGCATACATTGTAATTGTAATTGTAATGGAAATGTGTGAAATGGCACTAGGGAAGAAGTATGCCTATATATATTTGTATTTTATGCAGAGTACAATGAGTACATTTGCTTTGCAGCATGGCACATAATGAAGCCAGACTAATATCACACAACACTGGCAGGCTTTTCTTTTTTTGCCAACGGCTGATTCGGTCTGGTTTATTAACCAGGCTAGAAGTATCTAGGCCTACCTGAGAAGTGTCTCCATAATCAAATATACATACAGTTTATAGAAGATTTAAACACTCTTAGTTTTCTGATCACAGTGAGTTATTTGTTATTAAAATTAACCAAGTTTTCCAACAGCTGGCATTCTGTCATTGGAAGTTGGGATCAACTCCACCATCATGCTTTCCTTGAACAGGAGTGTGTTTACTGCGTTCAGAAAACATTATATTTATAGCAAAACGGATGACATAACAAAATCATAGTTTATGGTATCACGTCACCAGGAATGTCTACTAAATTGATTGTGAGTATTGTTGTTATTAGAACATAGTTTACAATATTTTAGAAGAAAAATGACAAAGGCAACACTTTGATCTGACTCTAGACAGGTGATGTTTTGAGGTTATTACTAAAAAGGAGTGCACTGCTTTCATCTTAGATATACATTCATGATAGAAAGGCACATGTGTGTTAACTGGTCAGCTCTTTGTCGCATTAAATAATATACACAGTAGTTTGTTATAACTTGTTTTAATCGAGGAGAAAACACAAGTGGCACAAGAGAGAAGAGGGCCTTTGTGTGTTGACTCTACATGGTTCTCATGTGGTGTTTAAGTCCAGCCCCTTCAGAGCGTTCAGCATCAGTCTGTGAGAGTTTACTTGAGAGAAGGAACAGCAATCTACTATCCGAGACAATAATGGCAGAAGTCGCACCAGCACCAGCTCCGTCACCGGCCAAGGCCGCCAAGAAGAAGGCACCACCCCGACCCAAGAACACCGGCCCCAGCGTCGCTGAGCTGGTCGTCAAGGCCGTGTCCGCCTCCAAGGAGCGGAGCGGTGTGTCCCTGGCTGCGGTCAAGAAGGCTCTGGCTGCCGGCGGCTACGATGTTGAGAAGAACAAGTCCCGCGTTAAGATCGCCGTCAAGAGCCTGGTCGCTAAAGGCACCCTGGTCCAGCTCAAAGGCACCGGGGCTTCTGGCTCTTTCAAGATGAACAAGGCAGAAGCGGTGAAGGTAAAGAAACCTATTGCTAAGAAAGCAGTTAAAGCAAAGAAGCCTGCTGCAGCCAAGAAACCCGCAGCAGCTAAGAAGCCCAAGAAGGTGGCAGCAAAGAAGCCCGCAGCCGCCAAGAAATCACCCAAGAAAGCCAAGAAGCCTGCCGCCAAGAAAGTAGCAGCTAAAAGCCCGAAGAAGGCCGCCAAGAGCCCCAAGAAAGTGGCTAAGAAGCCCGCAGCAGCGGGCTTCTTAGCCAGGCTAAGATACTTCATTATGTGCCATGCTGCAAAGCAAATGTACAGAGCGAGCGATTTACATTAAATTTACAAAAAGCATGGCAATACATCACATACATAGAAAGTAGTAAATGCGTAAGCTAAGAACGTAACAGTGGAATATCTATATAATGACACTATAAACTATACGTATACTATACTATAAAGTGCTGTGACTACATACAATGCAATTCTAGTGTTGTCTACATAACACGATATAAGTCCAAGCTCCAGCCAAGAAGGTTGCCAAACCCAAGGCAGCAAAGAACGCCGCTCCCAAAAAGAAGTAAACTGCCTGCTCCATCTTTATACCCACAAAAGGCTCTTTTAAGAGCCGACCACATTATTTTATAAGAGTATACTATCCTCACTTTTTACGTCATGGTCACATGTTGGCACTGGAAGCTTATGGCTTTATATTAATACATTTTCGTATACATTTTTTTTGCCTTACGAGCAAAAATACAATTGAGTAGTGCCATTACAAATGTAATAGCAAAACAACTAAAGAGAAAAACAGTAACACGTCCACCTCATCAAATTTAAATTGTCAAGTTAGACATGTATTACCATGTGTTGTGCCTATATCTCACAACTTCATCAAATGCATAGAAATAGTCATCAAGGATGAGAACATAACATCTGTCTATTGTCTAACAGTAGAATATCTGTACAATATAGTCTATATAGTATATTATACATGCTATCGAAATAACATAGTTTAGTCTTTGCATGAATTCGTCGAGGCTAGATTTGACAAAACATTAGGAAGGGTGGGGATAATTAATCACATACATATTAATATATATATTATAATATGATATAGAATATAGAGAGAGTTTTTGTTTGTGTTTGTGTGTGAGAGAGAGAACAACACTAAATGTGACCATTATCTTGACACACACACACACACACACACACACACACACACACACACACACACACACACACACACACACACACACACACACACACACACACACACACACACACACACCATGGACACTTTAATAATACTGTACATTTTGATCATTTGCATATTGTATTGTGTAAGTTAATGTTCCTTTACCTTTATTTTAGGCGGTCCTGAAATGTAATCGCTCTCTTCATTATGTTGATGAGTGGGTATTAATGAGTGGGTATCGCCTGGACTCACCACTGACCAATCAGAGAACAACGGCGTCTCAGAAGCGCAAATAAAAGCAGAAGTTTGCGGCTGCAATAAGCATTCTATTCTCAACTTCTTTGGAAGAGAACAAGACAAGATACAATGGCAAGAACTAAGAAGCAGACCGCTCGTATGTCCACCGGCGGCAAAGCGCCCAGGAAACAGCTCGCCACCAAGGCAGCTCGTAAGAGCGCGCCGGCAACCGGTGGAGTGAAGAAACCTCACCGTTACCGTCCAGGTACAGTGGCTCTGAGGGAGATCCTGCTTATCCGCAAGCTGCTCTTCCAGCGCCTGGTGCGGGAGATGACCGGCCTGACCGGTGTGGTGGTCGTGGAGTCTCCTCTCTGCCCGCGTCTCCCCGTGGAACGTGTCTCCACAGAGCGGCCCGGTTCCATCCTGGACCGTGATGACAAACTGCACTGTTTCTCTCCAGAGAAACAGCTCTCCCCGCCCGGCTCAAAGCGCGCCGTCGGGTGGTATGTGTGTCCAGAGGAGATGCCCGGCCCGGAGCGGATCGATTACCTGCTGAAAAAAATGGACGAGGACCGTGTTTCTCCATATACATTTTCGATATTGAATTAGTTTTAGAAGGTTGCCAAACCCAAGGCAGCAAAGAAGGCCGCTCCCAAAAAGAAGTAAACTGCCTGCTCCATCTTTATACCCACAAAAGGCTCTTTTAAGAGCCTACCACATTATTTTATAAGAGTATACTATCCTCACTTTTTACGTCATGGTCACATGTTGGCACTGGAAGCTTATGGCTTTATATTAATACATTTTCGTATACATTTGTTTTGCCTTATGACTCCTTTTGTTCTAAATAACACTATGAGGGGGGGCACGCTACTATGAAAGGCAACGCCATTTTATTTCAACAAGTCAATTAAATGTGCTTTACACAGAACATCAAGCAATGGTGTTCCAAAACTATGGAATGCACTTCCCATTACAATCAGAACTCCCAATATTCCGCTATAGTCTGAAAACCCACCTTTTCAGACTCCATCATGGCCCGTAGCACTTACACTACCCCCTTAGATAGCACTTTATGTAGACTTATAGATTGGTTGGATAGGGGCGGGCATATATGTTTACCGTCTAAAGGTGATCATCTCGTTTTTATTTGTACTTTATTATCACGGCCAGGGCACGCAACACATTGATTATTATTGTATCGGGTCGCTCGTTATTTTTGAGAGAGAGAGAGAGAGAGAGAGAGAGAGACATTCCCACTCCCCTTCTCTCTCTAACACACACACACACACACACACACACACACACACACACACACACACACACACACACACACACACACACACACACACACACACACACACACACACACACACACACACACGCACGCACACACACACGCACACACAGTTTAACGTAACAATTTATGTATGTCCACACACGGAAAGCATACAGGAACACAAATATTTTAGGTGCCGTAAAGGTTACATTCACAAACTCATGGATATGTCCTCATGATATAAAGGGCAGCAGAGATGACACACTTTGCCAGCCTTGCATGCCTTGTCTTTGGGCGAGCATCCCAAGTTGTCGAAACCCTCTGACAACCAGTCCGTGGGTAATAGGTATTTCCTAGGCTGGATCACCATAGGAAACAAAGTTCTTAGTCTTGCACTGTTGCTTGGTGTTAAAGCACTCTCTGTAGTTGTTCTCATGCATGTGCGCACACACACACACACACACACACACACACACACACACACACACACACACACACACACACACACACACACACACACACACACACACACACACACACACACACACACACACTTCCTACATTTTGGGTCATTTTACCGTGCTCAGGTATTCAGCCATGTATATTATCTTTTTGGTGATAGATAGCATTCCATTTAGCTATGTTTTTTGGTAGTCTCTTTCCAGTCGTCAGGTATAGCTTTCTTTTTGTTTTCTTATAATCTGGTTAAATCCAATGGGTTTACCGCCTGGCATATAGTCCCTGGACCAGCTGACATAGGGGGCATCCCTGTAGGTTTTCTCTATGATTAACCACCTTTATTTTAGGCGGTCCTGAAATGTAATCGCTATGGGTATTAATGAGTGGGTATCGCCCTAATTCTGCTGTGCAATTTACAACAATTTAGACATTTAGCAGACATTTAATCCAGAGCGATTTACATTAGGCAAGAACTAAAAGCATGGGGATACATCACATATATAAAATGCATTTATCAAGCATTTAGAAAAACTCTAGACTTGCTTGGTACAGAAGAGTCTCATTCCGCACCCATTCCAGGACGATGAAGTGTGAACAACTGCTGGTTTTGGTGTGAAGCATCTTGTTGAGTTCAATACAATGAAACAATGCCTCCCCTTTCTATGTAAGTGATGTATTGCCATGCTTTTTGTAAATTTAATGTAAATCGCTCTGGATTAAGAGTGTCTGCTAAACGCATACATTGTAATTGTAATTGTAATGGAAATGTGTGAAATGGCACTAGGGAAGAAGTATGCCTATATATATTTGTATTTTATGCAGAGTACAATGAGTACATTTGCTTTGCAGCATGGCACATAATGAAGCCAGACTAATATCACACAACACTGGCAGGCTTTTCTTTTTTTTGCCAACGGCTGATTCGGTCTGGTTTATTAACCAGGCTAGAAGTATCTAGGCCTACCTGAGAAGTGTCTCCATAATCAAATATACATACAGTTTATAGAAGATTTAAACACTCTTAGTTTTCTGATCACAGTGAGTTATTTGTTATTAAAATTAACCAAGTTTTCCAACAGCTGGCATTCTGTCATTGGAAGTTGGGATCAACTCCACCATCATGCTTTCCTTGAACAGGAGTGTGTTTACTGCGTTCAGAAAACATTATATTTATAGCAAAACGGATGACATAACAAAATCATAGTTTATGGTATCACGTCACCAGGAATGTCTACTAAATTGATTGTGAGTATTGTTGTTATTAGAACATAGTTTACAATATTTTAGAAGAAAAATGACAAAGGCAACACTTTGATCTGACTCTAGACAGGTGATGTTTTGAGGTTATTACTAAAAAGGAGTGCACTGCTTTCATCTTAGATATACATTCATGATAGAAAAGCACATGTGTGTTAACTGGTCAGCTCTTTGTCGCATTAAATAATATACACAGTAGTTTGTTATAACTTGTTTTAATCGAGGAGAAAACACAAGTGGCACAAGAGAGAAGAGGGCCTTTGTGTGTTGACTCTACATGGTTCTCATGTGGTGTTTAAGTCCAGCCCCTTCAGAGCGTTCAGCATCAGTCTGTGAGAGTTTACTTGAGAGAAGGAACAGCAATCTACTATCCGAGACAATAATGGCAGAAGTCGCACCAGCACCAGCTCCGTCACCGGCCAAGGCCGCCAAGAAGAAGGCACCACCCCGACCCAAGAACACCGGCCCCAGCGTCGCTGAGCTGGTCGTCAAGGCCGTGTCCGCCTCCAAGGAGCGGAGCGGTGTGTCCCTGGCTGCGGTCAAGAAGGCTCTGGCTGCCGGCGGCTACGATGTTGAGAAGAACAAGTCCCGCGTTAAGATCGCCGTCAAGAGCCTGGTCGCTAAAGGCACCCTGGTCCAGCTCAAAGGCACCGGGGCTTCTGGCTCTTTCAAGATGAACAAGGCAGAAGCGGTGAAGGTAAAGAAACCTATTGCTAAGAAAGCAGTTAAAGCAAAGAAGCCTGCTGCAGCCAAGAAACCCGCAGCAGCTAAGAAGCCCAAGAAGGTGGCAGCAAAGAAGCCCGCAGCCGCCAAGAAATCACCCAAGAAAGCCAAGAAGCCTGCCGCCAAGAAAGTAGCAGCTAAAAGCCCGAAGAAGGCCGCCAAGAGCCCCAAGAAAGTGGCTAAGAAGCCCGCAGCAGCGGGCTTCTTAGCCAGGCTAAGATACTTCATTATGTGCCATGCTGCAAAGCAAATGTACAGAGCGAGCGATTTACATTAAATTTACAAAAAGCATGGCAATACATCACATACATAGAAAGTAGTAAATGCGTAAGCTAAGAACGTAACAGTGGAATATCTATATAATGACACTATAAACTATACGTATACTATACTATAAAGTGCTGTGACTACATACAATGCAATTCTAGTGTTGTCTACATAACACGATATAAGTCCAAGCTCCAGCCAAGAAGGTTGCCAAACCCAAGGCAGCAAAGAACGCCGCTCCCAAAAAGAAGTAAACTGCCTGCTCCATCTTTATACCCACAAAAGGCTCTTTTAAGAGCCGACCACATTATTTTATAAGAGTATACTATCCTCACTTTTTACGTCATGGTCACATGTTGGCACTGGAAGCTTATGGCTTTATATTAATACATTTTCGTATACATTTTTTTTGCCTTACGAGCAAAAATACAATTGAGTAGTGCCATTACAAATGTAATAGCAAAACAACTAAAGAGAAAAACAGTAACACGTCCACCTCATCAAATTTAAATTGTCAAGTTAGACATGTATTACCATGTGTTGTGCCTATATCTCACAACTTCATCAAATGCATAGAAATAGTCATCAAGGATGAGAACATAACATCTGTCTATTGTCTAACAGTAGAATATCTGTACAATATAGTCTATATAGTATATTATACATGCTATCGAAATAACATAGTTTAGTCTTTGCATGAATTCGTCGAGGCTAGATTTGACAAAACATTAGGAAGGGTGGGGATAATTAATCACATACATATTAATATATATATTATAATATGATATAGAATATAGAGAGAGTTTTTGTTTGTGTTTGTGTGTGAGAGAGAGAACAACACTAAATGTGACCATTATCTTGACACACACACACACACACACACACACACACACACACACACACACACACACACACACACACACACACACACACACACACACACACACACACACACACCATGGACACTTTAATAATACTGTACATTTTGATCATTTGCATATTGTATTGTGTAAGTTAATGTTCCTTTACCTTTATTTTAGGCGGTCCTGAAATGTTATCGCTATGGGTATTAATGAGTGGGTATCGCCCTAATTCTGCTGTGCAATTTACAACAATTTAGACATTTAGCAGACATTTAATCCAGAGCGATTTACATTAGGCAAGAACTAAAAGCATGGGGATACATCACATATATAAAATGCATTTATCAAGCATTTAGAAAAACTCTAGACTTGCTTGGTACAGAAGAGTCTCATTCCGCACCCATTCCAGGACGATGAAGTGTGAACAACTGCTGGTTTTGGTGTGAAGCATCTTGTTGAGTTCAATACAATGAAACAATGCCTCCCCTTTCTATGTAAGTGATGTATTGCCATGCTTTTTGTAAATTTAATGTAAATCGCTCTGGATTAAGAGTGTCTGCTAAACGCATACATTGTAATTGTAATTGTAATGGAAATGTGTGAAATGGCACTAGGGAAGAAGTATGCCTATATATATTTGTATTTTATGCAGAGTACAATGAGTACATTTGCTTTGCAGCATGGCACATAATGAAGCCAGACTAATATCACACAACACTGGCAGGCTTTTCTTTTTTTGCCAACGGCTGATTCGGTCTGGTTTATTAACCAGGCTAGAAGTATCTAGGCCTACCTGAGAAGTGTCTCCATAATCAAATATACATACAGTTTATAGAAGATTTAAACACTCTTAGTTTTCTGATCACAGTGAGTTATTTGTTATTAAAATTAACCAAGTTTTCCAACAGCTGGCATTCTGTCATTGGAAGTTGGGATCAACTCCACCATCATGCTTTCCTTGAACAGGAGTGTGTTTACTGCGTTCAGAAAACATTATATTTATAGCAAAACGGATGACATAACAAAATCATAGTTTATGGTATCACGTCACCAGGAATGTCTACTAAATTGATTGTGAGTATTGTTGTTATTAGAACATAGTTTACAATATTTTAGAAGAAAAATGACAAAGGCAACACTTTGATCTGACTCTAGACAGGTGATGTTTTGAGGTTATTACTAAAAAGGAGTGCACTGCTTTCATCTTAGATATACATTCATGATAGAAAGGCACATGTGTGTTAACTGGTCAGCTCTTTGTCGCATTAAATAATATACACAGTAGTTTGTTATAACTTGTTTTAATCGAGGAGAAAACACAAGTGGCACAAGAGAGAAGAGGGCCTTTGTGTGTTGACTCTACATGGTTCTCATGTGGTGTTTAAGTCCAGCCCCTTCAGAGCGTTCAGCATCAGTCTGTGAGAGTTTACTTGAGAGAAGGAACAGCAATCTACTATCCGAGACAATAATGGCAGAAGTCGCACCAGCACCAGCTCCGTCACCGGCCAAGGCCGCCAAGAAGAAGGCACCACCCCGACCCAAGAACACCGGCCCCAGCGTCGCTGAGCTGGTCGTCAAGGCCGTGTCCGCCTCCAAGGAGCGGAGCGGTGTGTCCCTGGCTGCGGTCAAGAAGGCTCTGGCTGCCGGCGGCTACGATGTTGAGAAGAACAAGTCCCGCGTTAAGATCGCCGTCAAGAGCCTGGTCGCTAAAGGCACCCTGGTCCAGCTCAAAGGCACCGGGGCTTCTGGCTCTTTCAAGATGAACAAGGCAGAAGCGGTGAAGGTAAAGAAACCTATTGCTAAGAAAGCAGTTAAAGCAAAGAAGCCTGCTGCAGCCAAGAAACCCGCAGCAGCTAAGAAGCCCAAGAAGGTGGCAGCAAAGAAGCCCGCAGCCGCCAAGAAATCACCCAAGAAAGCCAAGAAGCCTGCCGCCAAGAAAGTAGCAGCTAAAAGCCCGAAGAAGGCCGCCAAGAGCCCCAAGAAAGTGGCTAAGAAGCCCGCAGCAGCGGGCTTCTTAGCCAGGCTAAGATACTTCATTATGTGCCATGCTGCAAAGCAAATGTACAGAGCGAGCGATTTACATTAAATTTACAAAAAGCATGGCAATACATCACATACATAGAAAGTAGTAAATGCGTAAGCTAAGAACGTAACAGTGGAATATCTATATAATGACACTATAAACTATACGTATACTATACTATAAAGTGCTGTGACTACATACAATGCAATTCTAGTGTTGTCTACATAACACGATATAAGTCCAAGCTCCAGCCAAGAAGGTTGCCAAACCCAAGGCAGCAAAGAACGCCGCTCCCAAAAAGAAGTAAACTGCCTGCTCCATCTTTATACCCACAAAAGGCTCTTTTAAGAGCCGACCACATTATTTTATAAGAGTATACTATCCTCACTTTTTACGTCATGGTCACATGTTGGCACTGGAAGCTTATGGCTTTATATTAATACATTTTCGTATACATTTTTTTTGCCTTACGAGCAAAAATACAATTGAGTAGTGCCATTACAAATGTAATAGCAAAACAACTAAAGAGAAAAACAGTAACACGTCCACCTCATCAAATTTAAATTGTCAAGTTAGACATGTATTACCATGTGTTGTGCCTATATCTCACAACTTCATCAAATGCATAGAAATAGTCATCAAGGATGAGAACATAACATCTGTCTATTGTCTAACAGTAGAATATCTGTACAATATAGTCTATATAGTATATTATACATGCTATCGAAATAACATAGTTTAGTCTTTGCATGAATTCGTCGAGGCTAGATTTGACAAAACATTAGGAAGGGTGGGGATAATTAATCACATACATATTAATATATATATTATAATATGATATAGAATATAGAGAGAGTTTTTGTTTGTGTTTGTGTGTGAGAGAGAGAACAACACTAAATGTGACCATTATCTTGACACACACACACACACACACACACACACACACACACACACACACACACACACACACACACACACACACACACACACACACACACACACACACCATGGACACTTTAATAATACTGTACATTTTGATCATTTGCATATTGTATTGTGTAAGTTAATGTTCCTTTACCTTTATTTTAGGCGGTCCTGAAATGTAATCGCTATGGGTATTAATGAGTGGGTATCGCCCTAATTCTGCTGTGCAATTTACAACAATTTAGACATTTAGCAGACATTTAATCCAGAGCGATTTACATTAGGCAAGAACTAAAAGCATGGGGATACATCACATATATAAAATGCATTTATCAAGCATTTAGAAAAACTCTAGACTTGCTTGGTACAGAAGAGTCTCATTCCGCACCCATTCCAGGACGATGAAGTGTGAACAACTGCTGGTTTTGGTGTGAAGCATCTTGTTGAGTTCAATACAATGAAACAATGCCTCCCCTTTCTATGTAAGTGATGTATTGCCATGCTTTTTGTAAATTTAATGTAAATCGCTCTGGATTAAGAGTGTCTGCTAAACGCATACATTGTAATTGTAATTGTAATGGAAATGTGTGAAATGGCACTAGGGAAGAAGTATGCCTATATATATTTGTATTTTATGCAGAGTACAATGAGTACATTTGCTTTGCAGCATGGCACATAATGAAGCCAGACTAATATCACACAACACTGGCAGGCTTTTCTTTTTTTGCCAACGGCTGATTCGGTCTGGTTTATTAACCAGGCTAGAAGTATCTAGGCCTACCTGAGAAGTGTCTCCATAATCAAATATACATACAGTTTATAGAAGATTTAAACACTCTTAGTTTTCTGATCACAGTGAGTTATTTGTTATTAAAATTAACCAAGTTTTCCAACAGCTGGCATTCTGTCATTGGAAGTTGGGATCAACTCCACCATCATGCTTTCCTTGAACAGGAGTGTGTTTACTGCGTTCAGAAAACATTATATTTATAGCAAAACGGATGACATAACAAAATCATAGTTTATGGTATCACGTCACCAGGAATGTCTACTAAATTGATTGTGAGTATTGTTGTTATTAGAACATAGTTTACAATATTTTAGAAGAAAAATGACAAAGGCAACACTTTGATCTGACTCTAGACAGGTGATGTTTTGAGGTTATTACTAAAAAGGAGTGCACTGCTTTCATCTTAGATATACATTCATGATAGAAAGGCACATGTGTGTTAACTGGTCAGCTCTTTGTCGCATTAAATAATATACACAGTAGTTTGTTATAACTTGTTTTAATCGAGGAGAAAACACAAGTGGCACAAGAGAGAAGAGGGCCTTTGTGTGTTGACTCTACATGGTTCTCATGTGGTGTTTAAGTCCAGCCCCTTCAGAGCGTTCAGCATCAGTCTGTGAGAGTTTACTTGAGAGAAGGAACAGCAATCTACTATCCGAGACAATAATGGCAGAAGTCGCACCAGCACCAGCTCCGTCACCGGCCAAGGCCGCCAAGAAGAAGGCACCACCCCGACCCAAGAACACCGGCCCCAGCGTCGCTGAGCTGGTCGTCAAGGCCGTGTCCGCCTCCAAGGAGCGGAGCGGTGTGTCCCTGGCTGCGGTCAAGAAGGCTCTGGCTGCCGGCGGCTACGATGTTGAGAAGAACAAGTCCCGCGTTAAGATCGCCGTCAAGAGCCTGGTCGCTAAAGGCACCCTGGTCCAGCTCAAAGGCACCGGGGCTTCTGGCTCTTTCAAGATGAACAAGGCAGAAGCGGTGAAGGTAAAGAAACCTATTGCTAAGAAAGCAGTTAAAGCAAAGAAGCCTGCTGCAGCCAAGAAACCCGCAGCAGCTAAGAAGCCCAAGAAGGTGGCAGCAAAGAAGCCCGCAGCCGCCAAGAAATCACCCAAGAAAGCCAAGAAGCCTGCCGCCAAGAAAGTAGCAGCTAAAAGCCCGAAGAAGGCCGCCAAGAGCCCCAAGAAAGTGGCTAAGAAGCCCGCAGCAGCGGGCTTCTTAGCCAGGCTAAGATACTTCATTATGTGCCATGCTGCAAAGCAAATGTACAGAGCGAGCGATTTACATTAAATTTACAAAAAGCATGGCAATACATCACATACATAGAAAGTAGTAAATGCGTAAGCTAAGAACGTAACAGTGGAATATCTATATAATGACACTATAAACTATACGTATACTATACTATAAAGTGCTGTGACTACATACAATGCAATTCTAGTGTTGTCTACATAACACGATATAAGTCCAAGCTCCAGCCAAGAAGGTTGCCAAACCCAAGGCAGCAAAGAACGCCGCTCCCAAAAAGAAGTAAACTGCCTGCTCCATCTTTATACCCACAAAAGGCTCTTTTAAGAGCCGACCACATTATTTTATAAGAGTATACTATCCTCACTTTTTACGTCATGGTCACATGTTGGCACTGGAAGCTTATGGCTTTATATTAATACATTTTCGTATACATTTTTTTTGCCTTACGAGCAAAAATACAATTGAGTAGTGCCATTACAAATGTAATAGCAAAACAACTAAAGAGAAAAACAGTAACACGTCCACCTCATCAAATTTAAATTGTCAAGTTAGACATGTATTACCATGTGTTGTGCCTATATCTCACAACTTCATCAAATGCATAGAAATAGTCATCAAGGATGAGAACATAACATCTGTCTATTGTCTAACAGTAGAATATCTGTACAATATAGTCTATATAGTATATTATACATGCTATCGAAATAACATAGTTTAGTCTTTGCATGAATTCGTCGAGGCTAGATTTGACAAAACATTAGGAAGGGTGGGGATAATTAATCACATACATATTAATATATATATTATAATATGATATAGAATATAGAGAGAGTTTTTGTTTGTGTTTGTGTGTGAGAGAGAGAACAACACTAAATGTGACCATTATCTTGACACACACACACACACACACACACACACACACACACACACACACACACACACACACACACACACACACACACACACACACACACACACACACACACCATGGACACTTTAATAATACTGTACATTTTGATCATTTGCATATTGTATTGTGTAAGTTAATGTTCCTTTACCTTTATTTTAGGCGGTCCTGAAATGTAATCGCTATGGGTATTAATGAGTGGGTATCGCCCTAATTCTGCTGTGCAATTTACAACAATTTAGACATTTAGCAGACATTTAATCCAGAGCGATTTACATTAGGCAAGAACTAAAAGCATGGGGATACATCACATATATAAAATGCATTTATCAAGCATTTAGAAAAACTCTAGACTTGCTTGGTACAGAAGAGTCTCATTCCGCACCCATTCCAGGACGATGAAGTGTGAACAACTGCTGGTTTTGGTGTGAAGCATCTTGTTGAGTTCAATACAATGAAACAATGCCTCCCCTTTCTATGTAAGTGATGTATTGCCATGCTTTTTGTAAATTTAATGTAAATCGCTCTGGATTAAGAGTGTCTGCTAAACGCATACATTGTAATTGTAATTGTAATGGAAATGTGTGAAATGGCACTAGGGAAGAAGTATGCCTATATATATTTGTATTTTATGCAGAGTACAATGAGTACATTTGCTTTGCAGCATGGCACATAATGAAGCCAGACTAATATCACACAACACTGGCAGGCTTTTCTTTTTTTGCCAACGGCTGATTCGGTCTGGTTTATTAACCAGGCTAGAAGTATCTAGGCCTACCTGAGAAGTGTCTCCATAATCAAATATACATACAGTTTATAGAAGATTTAAACACTCTTAGTTTTCTGATCACAGTGAGTTATTTGTTATTAAAATTAACCAAGTTTTCCAACAGCTGGCATTCTGTCATTGGAAGTTGGGATCAACTCCACCATCATGCTTTCCTTGAACAGGAGTGTGTTTACTGCGTTCAGAAAACATTATATTTATAGCAAAACGGATGACATAACAAAATCATAGTTTATGGTATCACGTCACCAGGAATGTCTACTAAATTGATTGTGAGTATTGTTGTTATTAGAACATAGTTTACAATATTTTAGAAGAAAAATGACAAAGGCAACACTTTGATCTGACTCTAGACAGGTGATGTTTTGAGGTTATTACTAAAAAGGAGTGCACTGCTTTCATCTTAGATATACATTCATGATAGAAAGGCACATGTGTGTTAACTGGTCAGCTCTTTGTCGCATTAAATAATATACACAGTAGTTTGTTATAACTTGTTTTAATCGAGGAGAAAACACAAGTGGCACAAGAGAGAAGAGGGCCTTTGTGTGTTGACTCTACATGGTTCTCATGTGGTGTTTAAGTCCAGCCCCTTCAGAGCGTTCAGCATCAGTCTGTGAGAGTTTACTTGAGAGAAGGAACAGCAATCTACTATCCGAGACAATAATGGCAGAAGTCGCACCAGCACCAGCTCCGTCACCGGCCAAGGCCGCCAAGAAGAAGGCACCACCCCGACCCAAGAACACCGGCCCCAGCGTCGCTGAGCTGGTCGTCAAGGCCGTGTCCGCCTCCAAGGAGCGGAGCGGTGTGTCCCTGGCTGCGGTCAAGAAGGCTCTGGCTGCCGGCGGCTACGATGTTGAGAAGAACAAGTCCCGCGTTAAGATCGCCGTCAAGAGCCTGGTCGCTAAAGGCACCCTGGTCCAGCTCAAAGGCACCGGGGCTTCTGGCTCTTTCAAGATGAACAAGGCAGAAGCGGTGAAGGTAAAGAAACCTATTGCTAAGAAAGCAGTTAAAGCAAAGAAGCCTGCTGCAGCCAAGAAACCCGCAGCAGCTAAGAAGCCCAAGAAGGTGGCAGCAAAGAAGCCCGCAGCCGCCAAGAAATCACCCAAGAAAGCCAAGAAGCCTGCCGCCAAGAAAGTAGCAGCTAAAAGCCCGAAGAAGGCCGCCAAGAGCCCCAAGAAAGTGGCTAAGAAGCCCGCAGCAGCGGGCTTCTTAGCCAGGCTAAGATACTTCATTATGTGCCATGCTGCAAAGCAAATGTACAGAGCGAGCGATTTACATTAAATTTACAAAAAGCATGGCAATACATCACATACATAGAAAGTAGTAAATGCGTAAGCTAAGAACGTAACAGTGGAATATCTATATAATGACACTATAAACTATACGTATACTATACTATAAAGTGCTGTGACTACATACAATGCAATTCTAGTGTTGTCTACATAACACGATATAAGTCCAAGCTCCAGCCAAGAAGGTTGCCAAACCCAAGGCAGCAAAGAACGCCGCTCCCAAAAAGAAGTAAACTGCCTGCTCCATCTTTATACCCACAAAAGGCTCTTTTAAGAGCCGACCACATTATTTTATAAGAGTATACTATCCTCACTTTTTACGTCATGGTCACATGTTGGCACTGGAAGCTTATGGCTTTATATTAATACATTTTCGTATACATTTTTTTTGCCTTACGAGCAAAAATACAATTGAGTAGTGCCATTACAAATGTAATAGCAAAACAACTAAAGAGAAAAACAGTAACACGTCCACCTCATCAAATTGAAATTGTCAAGTTAGACATGTATTACCATGTGTTGTGCCTATATCTCACAACTTCATCAAATGCATAGAAATAGTCATCAAGGATGAGAACATAACATCTGTCTATTGTCTAACAGTAGAATATCTGTACAATATAGTCTATATAGTATATTATACATGCTATCGAAATAACATAGTTTAGTCTTTGCATGAATTCGTCGAGGCTAGATTTGACAAAACATTAGGAAGGGTGGGGATAATTAATCACATACATATTAATATATATATTATAATATGATATAGAATATAGAGAGAGTTTTTGTTTGTGTTTGTGTGTGAGAGAGAGAACAACACTAAATGTGACCATTATCTTGACACACACACACACACACACACACACACACACACACACACACACACACACACACACACACACACACACACACACACACCATGGACACTTTAATAATACTGTACATTTTGATCATTTGCATATTGTATTGTGTAAGTTAATGTTCCTTTACCTTTATTTTAGGCGGTCCTGAAATGTAATCGCTATGGGTATTAATGAGTGGGTATCGCCCTAATTCTGCTGTGCAATTTACAACAATTTAGACATTTAGCAGACATTTAATCCAGAGCGATTTACATTAGGCAAGAACTAAAAGCATGGGGATACATCACATATATAAAATGCATTTATCAAGCATTTAGAAAAACTCTAGACTTGCTTGGTACAGAAGAGTCTCATTCCGCACCCATTCCAGGACGATGAAGTGTGAACAACTGCTGGTTTTGGTGTGAAGCATCTTGTTGAGTTCAATACAATGAAACAATGCCTCCCCTTTCTATGTAAGTGATGTATTGCCATGCTTTTTGTAAATTTAATGTAAATCGCTCTGGATTAAGAGTGTCTGCTAAACGCATACATTGTAATTGTAATTGTAATTGTAATGGAAATGTGTGAAATGGCACTAGGGAAGAAGTATGCCTATATATATTTGTATTTTATGCAGAGTACAATGAGTACATTTGCTTTGCAGCATGGCACATAATGAAGCCAGACTAATATCACACAACACTGGCAGGCTTTTCTTTTTTTGCCAACGGCTGATTCGGTCTGGTTTATTAACCAGGCTAGAAGTATCTAGGCCTACCTGAGAAGTGTCTCCATAATCAAATATACATACAGTTTATAGAAGATTTAAACACTCTTAGTTTTCTGATCACAGTGAGTTATTTGTTATTAAAATTAACCAAGTTTTCCAACAGCTGGCATTCTGTCATTGGAAGTTGGGATCAACTCCACCATCATGCTTTCCTTGAACAGGAGTGTGTTTACTGCGTTCAGAAAACATTATATTTATAGCAAAACGGATGACATAACAAAATCATAGTTTATGGTATCACGTCACCAGGAATGTCTACTAAATTGATTGTGAGTATTGTTGTTATTAGAACATAGTTTACAATATTTTAGAAGAAAAATGACAAAGGCAACACTTTGATCTGACTCTAGACAGGTGATGTTTTGAGGTTATTACTAAAAAGGAGTGCACTGCTTTCATCTTAGATATACATTCATGATAGAAAGGCACATGTGTGTTAACTGGTCAGCTCTTTGTCGCATTAAATAATATACACAGTAGTTTGTTATAACTTGTTTTAATCGAGGAGAAAACACAAGTGGCACAAGAGAGAAGAGGGCCTTTGTGTGTTGACTCTACATGGTTCTCATGTGGTGTTTAAGTCCAGCCCCTTCAGAGCGTTCAGCATCAGTCTGTGAGAGTTTACTTGAGAGAAGGAACAGCAATCTACTATCCGAGACAATAATGGCAGAAGTCGCACCAGCACCAGCTCCGTCACCGGCCAAGGCCGCCAAGAAGAAGGCACCACCCCGACCCAAGAACACCGGCCCCAGCGTCGCTGAGCTGGTCGTCAAGGCCGTGTCCGCCTCCAAGGAGCGGAGCGGTGTGTCCCTGGCTGCGGTCAAGAAGGCTCTGGCTGCCGGCGGCTACGATGTTGAGAAGAACAAGTCCCGCGTTAAGATCGCCGTCAAGAGCCTGGTCGCTAAAGGCACCCTGGTCCAGCTCAAAGGCACCGGGGCTTCTGGCTCTTTCAAGATGAACAAGGCAGAAGCGGTGAAGGTAAAGAAACCTATTGCTAAGAAAGCAGTTAAAGCAAAGAAGCCTGCTGCAGCCAAGAAACCCGCAGCAGCTAAGAAGCCCAAGAAGGTGGCAGCAAAGAAGCCCGCAGCCGCCAAGAAATCACCCAAGAAAGCCAAGAAGCCTGCCGCCAAGAAAGTAGCAGCTAAAAGCCCGAAGAAGGCCGCCAAGAGCCCCAAGAAAGTGGCTAAGAAGCCCGCAGCAGCGGGCTTCTTAGCCAGGCTAAGATACTTCATTATGTGCCATGCTGCAAAGCAAATGTACAGAGCGAGCGATTTACATTAAATTTACAAAAAGCATGGCAATACATCACATACATAGAAAGTAGTAAATGCGTAAGCTAAGAACGTAACAGTGGAATATCTATATAATGACACTATAAACTATACGTATACTATACTATAAAGTGCTGTGACTACATACAATGCAATTCTAGTGTTGTCTACATAACACGATATAAGTCCAAGCTCCAGCCAAGAAGGTTGCCAAACCCAAGGCAGCAAAGAACGCCGCTCCCAAAAAGAAGTAAACTGCCTGCTCCATCTTTATACCCACAAAAGGCTCTTTTAAGAGCCGACCACATTATTTTATAAGAGTATACTATCCTCACTTTTTACGTCATGGTCACATGTTGGCACTGGAAGCTTATGGCTTTATATTAATACATTTTCGTATAAATTTTTTTTGCCTTACGAGCAAAAATACAATTGAGTAGTGCCATTACAAATGTAATAGCAAAACAACTAAAGAGAAAAACAGTAACACGTCCACCTCATCAAATTTAAATTGTCAAGTTAGACATGTATTACCATGTGTTGTGCCTATATCTCACAACTTCATCAAATGCATAGAAATAGTCATCAAGGATGAGAACATAACATCTGTCTATTGTCTAACAGTAGAATATCTGTACAATATAGTCTATATAGTATATTATACATGCTATCGAAATAACATAGTTTAGTCTTTGCATGAATTCGTCGAGGCTAGATTTGACAAAACATTAGGAAGGGTGGGGATAATTAATCACATACATATTAATATATATATTATAATATGATATAGAATATAGAGAGAGTTTTTGTTTGTGTTTGTGTGTGAGAGAGAGAACAACACTAAATGTGACCATTATCTTGACACACACACACACACACACACACACACACACACACACACACACACACACACACACACACACACACACACCATGGACACTTTAATAATACTGTACATTTTGATCATTTGCATATTGTATTGTGTAAGTTAATGTTCTATTTGTATGTTTGATATTGTTTTCTGATATATTTTTATTTATTTTATTTTTTGCTGCATTGTATGCTTTGGCAATACTGTAGATACTACATTCATGCCAATAAAGCTAATTAAATTGAATTGAGAGAGAGAGTGGTGGGGGGCGGGGTTAGTAACAACCACGCAGCTCGCTCTGCCTGTCGGGGTTAGTAACGCCCACGCAGCTCGCTCTGCCTGTCCTCCCTTACGTCCTCCGAACACACATAAAAGAGCAAGTCTCTGAGCTCTCAAAACACTCACTTTTCTATCTCTAACTACAGCTGAACTCAAAATGTCAGGAAGAGGCAAGGGAGGAAATGTTGGGGAGGGTATGTTGACTGAAAGCAGAAAACGGCAGCGTGGTGCTGGTGAGGAGGATGGCCAACTGGTGCCCCAAGCTAAGCGGCCGAGCGGAGCTCATCCTCTCTGCCCTGAGCCAGGCCGCGATGCCTGGGACTCCGAGTCATCTAACACTAGCGAGAGCAGTGGAATCCACGGTCCAGACGATGTGGTTGGGAGCTGCAGCAGTCAGTGTGCTGTGGACGGTGTTGGAGGCCACAGTGCTCCTGGACCCTGCAGTCCGCTAGCCCACTCTTTGGAGTCGGCTGACCCCACAGACCTGGTGTCCTACCACCAGATCAACCGCATTCTAAGGGAGGCCCACTTCCAGAGCCTGCAGAGCCCGTGGAACGTGTCTCCACAGAGCGGCCCGGTTCCATCCTGGACCGTGATGACAAACTGCACTGTTTCTCTCCAGAGAAACAGCTCTCCCCGCCCGGCTCAAAGCGCGCTGTCGGGTGGTATGTGTGTCCAGAGGAGATGGCCGGCCCGGAGCGGATCGAGTACCTGCTGAAAAAATGGACGAGGACCGTGTTTCTCCATATACATTTTCGATATTGTATTAGTTTTATTCAAAGGTCTGTTAGTTTTTGGTTAAATCAAAACGTGAAAGCTCTGATAATAATCAGTCATCATAGGGTTAGGGTACATACAATGCAATTCTAGTGTTGTCTACATAACACGATATAAGTCCAAGCTCCAGCCAAGAAGGTTGCCAAACCCAAGGCAGCAAAGAAGGCCGCTCCCAAAAAGAAGTAAACTGCCTGCTCCATCTTTATACCCACAAAAGGCTCTTTTAAGAGCCGACCACATTATTTTATAAGAGTATACTATCCTCACTTTTTACGTCATGGTCACATGTTGGCACTGGAAGCTTATGGCTTTATATTAATACATTTTCGTATACATTTTTTTTGCCTTACGAGCAAAAATATGGACCCTTTCTAAAATATTCATTGCTAATATTATGTATTGCAAACATAATTTCTGCTGCTGACCTATCTATGATGCTCTCATTGCTCTGATCCAAAACAGTACAACACAATATTCAATGCATGGCATTACATTACATCAGATAATGAATACATGTCATCAGATTAATACATCAAAGTTACTCACGTAATCAAATCAATACATTCAGTTAGAACATTTTGCAAATCCCCCCCACCCCTAATAAATATTGACATCAATATTTGTGAAGCCATCAATCAATGGGCCATTTGCTTTTAATGAAAAGCATGTACACCCAGGTTGGTGTTTTTCTATATACTGTAGAAGAGTGATAAACACATCTTACAAAATGTCTTGTGTTGGGTGACATTGCGTGAAGACTATTAGTTGTGTGGCCCAATGTTCTGCATGACTCCTTTTGTTCTAAATAACACAATGAGGGGGGGGCACGCTACTATGAAAGGCAAAGCCATTTTATTTCAACAAGTCAATTAAATGTGCTTTACACAGAACATCAAGCAATGGTGTTCCAAAACTATGGAATGCACTTCCCATTACAATCAGAACTGCAGCCTCACTCCCAATATTCCGCTATAGTCTGAAAACCCACCTTTTCAGACTCCATCATGGCCCGTAGCACTTACACTACCCCCTTAGATAGCACTTTATGTAGACTGATAGATTGGTTGGATAGGGGCGGGCATATATGTTTACCGTCTAAAGGTGATCATCTCGTTTTTATTTGTACTTTATTATCACGGCCAGGGCACGCAACACATTGATTATTATTGTATCAAGGGTCGCTCGTTATTTTTGAGAGAGAGAGAGAGAGAGAGAGAGAGAGAGAGAGAGAGAGAGAGAGAGAGAGAGAGAGAGAGACATTCCCACTCCCCCTCCCCCTCTCTCTCTAACACACACACACACACACACACACACACACACACACACACACACACACACACACACACACACACACACACACACACACACACACACACACACACACACACACACACACACGCACACACACACACACACACACAGTTTAACGTAACAATTTATGTATGTCCACACACGGAAAGCATACAGGAACACAAATATTTTAGGTACCGTAAAGGTTACATTCACAAACTCATGGATATGTCCTCATGATATAAAGGGCAGCAGAGATGACACACTTTGCCAGCCTTGCATGCCTTGTCTTTGGGCGAGCATCCCAAGTTGTCGAAACCCTCTGACAACCAGTCCGTGGGTATTTCCTAGGCTGGATCACCATAGGAAACAAAGTTCTTAGTCTTGCACTGTTGCTTGGTGTTAAAGCACTCTCTGTAGTTGTTCTCATGCATGTGCACACACACACACACACACACACACACACACACACACACACACACACACACACACACACACACACACACACACACACACACACACACACACACACACACACACACACACACACACACATACACACTTCCTAAATTTTGGGTCATTTTACCGTGCTCAGGTATTCAGCCATGCATATTATCTTTTTAGTGATAGATAGCATTCCATTTAGCTATGTTTTTTGGTAGTCTCTTTCCAGTCGTCAGGTATAGCTTTCTTTGTGTTTTCTTATAATCTGGTTAAATCCAATGGGTTTACCGCCTGGCATATAGTCCCTGGACCAGCTGACATAGGGGGCATCCCTGTAGGTTTTCTCTATGATTAACCACCTTTATTTTAGGCGGTCCTGAAATGTAATCGCTCTCTTCATTATTTTGATGAGTGGGTATTAATGAGTGGGTATGCTGGGGAGTGTACAAGCAAATTATGACACTGATAGTTCCATTGGTGTCCAAGACTAGCTGCTCACAGACAGACAGACGGACACCCGGACGGGGATGAACACAGACCGCCTTCCGACCGGTCGGCCTGGCAGAGATAATTACTCACCAACAGGTGTGTTCAAGGTGAGAGCATCACTGAACTGAGAGTAGTAAACTGGAACTCCTCTCCCTCCTCTGCACCTGTAGACTCCTCCCTCGGACACTGTGATTGGTCCAGTAGAGTTCTGAACAGCGTCTGTCGCTGTGATTGGTCCAGTAGAGTCAGAGTAGTCAACAGATATCCTGCATGATCAGTGAGTCGTTATGTTGGTACTCGTAGTTCCATCCAGAACCCTCCACAGAGCAGTTCAGTGCAACACTGCCCCCTGCTGGGATGACTGTCTGCTCAGCTATCAGTGTGGCCTTTGGTTGATCTGGTGTTCACATTAGGACATAATGGAGTATGAATGGCCTTTAACTGGAATGTACATTTACTACATAAATACACAGTAGAAATGTGGCTGGTTATGACAAACTCAGAGATACACATCTGAATAGTGCAGGGTTCCCAGTTCCCACGGTCATGAAATTCCTGGAAATATTTTGAAATCAGAAAAAATGAAAAGAAAAAAATAACATTTTCCTGTTGTGGAAAAGTTTATCATCAATTTATCATCAAAGGTCCTGAAAAACATATTTGGATATGCATTGTTTTTGGCTATCGATTTAGTTTAAATTTTGATTGATTTAAAAACATTTTTAATATTACCTTCCCTTCCCTCTCTCCCTCTTTCCTGTCTGTCTTCACTTGATACTATCAATAAAGGCAGAAAAACCTAAAACATTTTTTTAAAGAAAGAAAGCACAGATCTACAGGGCAGGCTCACAACGTGTTGTAGGCAGCGTGATCCTATATGCCTTTAAAAAATTGCCACGGAATTTGGAATGGAATTATACCATTCTATATTCTATGCTTTATTTTTGCTACACTTCCTGTATTTGGGCATTGCACGTACAGTAGGAGTAAGATCGACTCATTATTGCGCTGAATGATTGTTATATAGGCCTGGAAATGGATTCAATATTCTGGAAACAATTTTGGAAATTCATTGGTAAAAATGTGTGGGAAGTTTGGGAACCCTGATAGTGAGATACATGGCAAAGACCTGCTATTCAGAGTAGAATACTAGTATCCCAAGCAAGGTACTTACCTGTTAAAGACACTGTGATGGTTTTGCTGCGTTTGGAAAATTGTTGGTCTTTTTTGCGTTGACATACGCACTGGTATTCACCACTGGGATCAGAAGGACCGGAAATGTATTCAGAGTTTTCTCTGTAAAACACAACTCCATTCTTCCACCACCTGTATGCACAGTCAGAAGCACTTCCTGGTAGCGTACACTTCAGAATAAGAGTCTCTCCGATGTAAGTCTCAGGCCAGTGTTTGCTGAGAACAGCAGCCTCTGTTCTGACTGACGCCAGTGTAGTTGTTGGTTTAGCTGTTATATGACAGAAAACGATAATTCAGTATGTATGGAAATAAAAGACAATAATAATACATGCAAGTTACGTGCAGTCTGCTGTGAAGCGTGCCCTATGTTACAGATGTTTCCTATAAGTGCACGTAAGCACCTCTCTCAAAACAGGCTACAATGTACCTAAACATTGTTTTTTTAAATCATATGTTGCATTGCATTGACACTAGCGCAAAATGAAGCCGACGCATAGTTATATGATATGATGTTATATGAGCCGAAGATTCCTAAATGGACTGTCACGGGCAGTCACACCCGTGTGAACTGAGTGGTGCAAGGTAATGTTGCTGACGTAATGTCAGTGACCTTCTTTTGGGCCCCACGTACAGGTACACACATACACGGGTACAGACAAAGCTGGTTGTTGGAGTGGTTTGCACCACTCAAAAAAATATGACAAATATGGCAAGTTATCTAAAGTTCTCTATGGGATTCTCAACCCGTAAATTATTTTCGAAAAAAAGAACTGAATGGCAGTAAAATGGAAATGAAGTGTTTACATAGTACACCTAGTATACCGGTACATAAATTATATATTTTCTCTAATTGTCTCCACCAGGCCGAAGGCATGGGGAGAGAGTATGTTTTGCACTCCGTCCGTGTGTGTGTCCGTCCGTGTGTCCTTCCGTCCGTCCGTTACCAGCTAATCTCCGGCACCGTTAACCCGGTCGATGCCAAACTTTGCACACACACTCCCTGGATGCCAACGATGAACCTCTGCCCTGCATTTTCCAGAACGGCCTGTTATAGCACCACCATGAGGCAGCTTTTCACATTGTTTACCTAAAACTGCACCGATCTGCGTGAAACGTTGCATGCACACTCCCTAGAGGCCAAGGACAAACCTTTCACCTGCATTTTCCGCATCTGCCTTTTATAGCGCCACCAGGAGGCCGACTTTTGTAAAACACATTTTTTGATATTACTCCTCCAGATTCTGTCCAAAAATCTCACAAATCGTTACACAGTATCTCTATGGTCATGTGCACAAGTCGGATCTGTCCGATATTTCATATTCCATCCTAATTGGCTATAATTGGCTTTCACAGTTTGCAAGATTGCCCCGTTTTGAACAAAAGCCTCAAATCATGAACGCAGCATGCAATTTACGTGAAATCTTTCACACATTTTCTTACTAGGCTGAGGAATATATCCCACCCTTTTCACATTGGCCTGTTATAGCGCCACCAACAGGTTCATTTTTGCAAAACACATTTTTGGAACAAAATGCCTCAAGTCATCCAATTGCCATCAACGGCAAACATGTTTATATTACTCCTAAACATTTTGCCAAACATCTCACACAGTCCTATCCTCCTGGTGGAGACCTGTGCCCAGAAGGGCACTTTTTCTAGTATTAAGGTTATTTTTGCAGTCAGTTTGTATTGGGGGTGGGGAGGGGGGCGGGGCAGGGGGTCACGATACATGGCCAAATCATTTCCGGGGGTCCCCAGCCAAAAACGTTGAGAACCCCTGCTCTACATGATGCTGAAATAAACAAATTTGTTTAAAGGCGTAGTGAAACGGAAATGGTGGACATTTTATTTTGAAGTTTCAGACGGTCTCAAGTTGAAACACCGCTATGAAGTTTCTGAACCAATCAGAGCGTCGCATCCCTTCAGGGGATGGGACGGTAGCTAGGGACGGGTAGCTATGCTACGCAGGACAGCGTGTGGATGTTTGTTTACAAATCAGATAGTCTGCCAGCTTTACCAGTTTACACTTAATGTGGCTTATTTCTACCCTATAATGTTTTCAGATACATTTTTAGCGTGATGATTAAGTTGAAACCGAGTAATACACTCTCTGGATGTTATCTTGAATGGGAATAAAAACGGAAGATTTCTGTAATCAGTAGCAGCTGTGCAGCCTGTGCTGGACGGATGCGGAGGTATGGGGAATTAAACTGGTGAGCTTCATTTTTATTGGCTTTTATCGATGTTGGCCTCGACACGTCATCACGCAGCACATTTTTGTTTTCAGGAAGTAATACAAAATATTTTTTATGGACTTTTAATATAAAAACACACAAAAATTAGAATTTTCAAATTTTTTGGCATCCATTGTTAGGTATGCCCATATGATGACCATGGATATGGTCTAAAAGTGTCATTTCACTACACCTTTAATTTAGATGTTTTTTATATTTAAATGAGATTAAGAAAGACACAACTCGCCACACACATATCGCTGCAAAGGGTCTTACAAGTGCCCCAGGTCAGTCTTTCAAACTGCTGCGTAGGACAGTTGTGAAGGCTTTTGGGAAACGGGTTTGCGGGTTTTCTAAATTACTTAGTGCGGGAGGCCTTACGTGCTGTTTCAGTCTCTCCAGCAAAAGCCAGATTGGGCAGAAC